>NW_025050721.1:7500-13703 GCF_019279795.1 Protopterus annectens
AGGTCATTGATGAAATTAATTTTTTTAATTATTTCTGTGAGAAGGCATACAATAACATAGAAAAAGTACGTTTCCATATTAGGCAAAAACATAGACAACAACAAAGCATTTAGTAGAACAGAAGCTGATGTTTCATATAGTTTCTAGTCTCAAAAGAGGAATGACTGTGGGCTAATATGAGTAAAACTTAAACTAGCAGTGAAAGGAGAAATAATTAAAGCACAGAACAATAATATACAAAATCATAAGCTGCAATAAATGCATGTATGTTTATTATCTGAATCATATCATTTAAAGGCAGTCAACTTTTCAATCGCGAATGACTACTACATTATTCAAAACTAAAAATGTGTAACACTGTATGATTGCTTTGCCAGAAGTACTGAAATTCTTAGAATACTGATTGTGAACATGTTACAGAAGTGATGAACGTTATTCATTCCTGAAATTTCCTCATCTTTTTCATTTTGAGATATCTGCTTATCCATACCAGGGCCAATGGTGGAAGTCAAAGTCTCTACAACAATCAAGACTGCAATGCACAAAGTACTACTGAGGGGAATACGCCTCAGTGCAGATGTACCCCCCACAGACACACACACTGCAATACCCCGCGGATAATTTAGAAGTTGATCATCAATTCATCTACTAAACCTTGTCTTCAGAACTCAGGGATCAAACGAAACAGTAAGCAAAATTCTACATATGCAAATTGTGCAGTTTAATAAGTGAAACCAAACAAGAAAATAGCTAAATGTGAGACAGCAACACTGATTCATTTACCGCTACCTCCAAGTTTTCTAGATCACTAGTTAGGAAATACAAGATATAATACAAAACATTGTTTTGTGTTCCAAACCGCATAAAATGTTAAGCAGTGTCAAATGCATGAATGAAAACTTTAATGTTATGCCATATTGTTCTGTTTCTTTTTGTCATAAATGCTCCTCTGATTTTAAATGAGTAGTCATTTTCTCTCACATAGATTACTTGTTAGAATACATGCTTTAATGTGTTAAGTAAATGGGACTCATTTTTGCTTGCCTTGGTGAATGTTCCTGTCTATGTGGGATACATTTAGCTATGTGAATTTTTTGAAAAATCAGCTACACAACCTTTTTAATAACTATATAAAACCAACACTGTGTAAGTAAGTACTTTTCAGGGGTAATTTGGGATGACTTCTTTTCGAAAGTGGCTTGATTGGAGCTCACACAGTTTAAAGCGAGGCTGAAGAAATCAAAGTCACAGAACTGTAGTAAAACAAAGATCAATAGCCAGCCAATGAAAATAAATCTTTCTGTCATAAAGACTCAGGACTGCAATTTCCAGAGATCCTAGGTCACATTTGTAAACTCAAGTCACTGTTCTGATCTTTTAGCCAAAATCAAAAATAAATTAAAAAGTGTGTAAATTGCTGAAAAGCAGTAAAGATTTTGTGGGGAAATATCAGTTCCCCTGGCAGTTAACCATTTTGAAAGATGTATGCCTAGACTATAGACCACTATAAAATGAAAATTAAATGCAAATACCAGCGGGCAGTACACAACTGATTATGTCTCAGTTAACGGCATGTCGTAGTTCATCATTTTTCACACCTTGAATGTCAATGAACACTTAGAATCTATAGTAACATTTTAATGAAGTCCATAATTACACACAGTTTTTCTGTAGTTATACAAATTAGTAATGCAATGCTTACTAAAGATAGTCGAAGTAGTGCAAACTACAATACAGAGACCCAAAGAATAGTGACAATCTCACTAGAAATGGATATGTAGAAGTTGAGATGTGTGTGTGTGTGTGTGTGTGTTTATGTGTGTGTGTGTGTGTGTGTGTGTGTGTGTGTGTGTGTGTGTGTGTGTGTGTGTGTGTGTGTTTCTGTGTGTGTATGTGTGTGTGTGTGTGTGTGTGTGTGTGTGTGTTATTTATTTATTTTTTTTTTATTTTACATTTTGTGTGTGTGTGTGTGTGTGTGTGTGTGTATTATTTATTTTTTTATTTATTTTACATTTTGTGTGTATGTGTGTGTGTGTGTGTGTGTGTGTGTGTGTGTGTGTGTGTGTGTGTGTGTGTGTGTGTGTATTATTTATTTATTTTTGTGTGTGTGTGTGTGTGTGTGTGTGTGTGTGTGTGTGTGTGTGTGTGTGTGTGTGTGTGTGCGCTTGTGTGTGTGTGTGTGTGTGTGTGTGTGAGTGTGTATTATTTATTTAGTTTTTTATTTTACATTGTGTGTGTGTGTGTGTGTGTGTGTGTGTGTATTATTTATTTTTTATTTATTTTACATTTTGTGTGTATGTGTGTGTTATTTATTTATTTTTTTATTTTACATTTGTGTGTGTGTGTGTGTGTTTTATTTATTTGTGTCTGTGTATTATTATTTAGTTATAGTTATTATTCAAAAATGTATTCTTAGTGTCATAGTGTCTTCGTCCTGCTCGTTGATGATGTTTTCTCTTTCCTCTCACATGTTCATATTTAGAAAGTGACCCTCTGGTGTCCAGCCACCCTCTTCTTCAAGAAAACATGTTCCATAGACAGATACTTTTTCTTGTACTTCTTTTGAAACAGAAAGTCTTTTGGGAACTCTATACTGAATTTATAAAAATATTACTTTTTGACAGAAGCTGAGACAAGAAAAGTGTCTGCCAGAGAACAAAGTCATCACATCACATTAAGCCGTAAGGTTATATGTTTCTGATAAGATGCTTTATTGTGATTAAACGAAACTATGTTGTTCTAACAATGCTTATTCCATTATGTTAAAAAGACCACAGTAGCCACGTGTACACCAATGAACTTTGAACATATTCTTTATGTATATCCTCTACAGTCAGTTCAGGAATACTTATGCTACAATGATATTAATAACTTAATGCTACATTGTTACTACTAAAATCCAAGCTGTTAGGTGTGGACTACATCACTAGGCTGGTATAATTTCAGGTCCTTCATCTATTGCTCAAAAGATATGTCTAGCTGCAGATCCCAAATATTCATTCCTTCACATGTTCATTCAGTCCTTCATTATTTACCACATAAATATTGCAATCTACAGAACGTCTCACCAACCCTAGATATAAGAGTAATAATCAAGCAGTGTTATGTCAAAGGACAGCAGAAAGTGAATATTTATAAAGAAACGCGGTGCATACACAGATTAGTATGATGATAGACAGAGCGCAATTATAACACTGACGACTATGTCTGAAACACTATGAACCTGTTGAGGGAAGCAGACAGCACCAGGACAAGTAGTGCTCCTAGTCTGGACTGAAGGATGGAGACCAGAAAACAACTTTCTTCACAAATTGTGACTACAGGGAAAGAACAAAGCATTTTACAGGCACTGGCATTACTCTGAAGCAGGATATGTGGCAAAGGTCTGGACCACAGGGTGCATTGAATGACCTATCTCTGATGCCCAAGGACAGCATGTCTGAGCTCTAATAACTGGACCAGGCATGTCTACAGGTTCATAGGTAACTACTAGGCTACCTGCTCTTCTGGGCCATTGAAGCCTAGACACAATTCCCCTTTTTGTGTTAGAATAACCCATTCATGGTCTTACCCATTCCATGGTCATGAATTATATACACCCCAATGCATTGGCCAAACGTATTATACCATAGAACATTTGAGGGGGACATGCATGGGATAAAGCATATAGGGCTGCATCCATCTATTAGTAGTATATATGGGGGAAGAGTCCTGGTGTACATGTGTTCTGTTTCCCATCCATACATCTAAATTGTAATTTGAAAATGGGCAGGATGAATTTTAATTTATGTGGTTGGATAGTGCTTTCCACAGCAGCAGTATCCTCCTGCAAAATATACCCGTCCCTACAAAACCATCTCTTGATGTTACAGAAAAGGTTTAGATCCCTAGACAGAGTATTTCTGATATTTCACTTACAATGTCAGAAGACCACTTTGCATTATTCCCAATTTTACAATCATCTTCAAATATGGTAAAGAAGATATCTCAGTTGTTGGTTTGGACATCAGGATGAGTATATGCCAAATAGCAGAGATTTGTAGCATCCTACATGGACCACTGAGGGACTCCACTGGTTAGCTTCATGCTCTCTGAGGATGACCCGCTACCTCAAAGTGTGGTTTCTGTCCCTCATCAAATTTGTTATCCACCTAACTGCAGAGAGATTAATTCAGACCACATTTAACTTACTTATGTTGGGCATACAGTACACAATTGCATTAAAAAATTTCAGGTAAAGTTTCTAAATTTCATCTAAATCATTTTGTTAAACATTTTGTGTTTAGTATTTTACCGTGCCAACACCTGTGAGTGTCAACATTATGCAGTCAGTCTTTTGACTTTCAATTAAATGAAGGTTATATTAAGTGTACATACACCTATATATGCTAAATACACACACACACACACACACACACACACACACACACACACACACACACACACACACACACCTGTATAACCTGACTAAATCCTTATTCAGCAGAAGTTTGGGCAATGGGTACAATCCACTGAAATCACTACAAATACTTCACGGTAACATAAAACTGCACAAAAATAGATACATTGAAAAGCTGAATTTTCATGACATGAATATTGGTGTAGGAAGTGGCTATATTTAAATAACTGTTTTGGCCTATTTTTGCTCAAGTTAGGTGCAATTCACTTTTATGTAAGAATGTCATGAGTGGTGAACATTTTATTGTACTTATGAAAAATGTTATTCAACAAGGCCTTTTAAGAAGTAAATTAGTGGTATAATGAGTTGATTAGTTAATGATGGAGGCTAAGTAAAAGGTTGGTAGTGTTACTCGAATTGTATTCTGATGAAGTTTCCTATTTATTGAAATTAAAGCTGCTAAATACATATTCGGTGGGATTGGTTCCTGGTTCCGTTTGATTTTTCAACAGCTTGTGTGTTTTTACCAAGTCATATAAATTGAAATGAAATTGGCTGTAGGATTAGAAATGATTTCTGTGATGATCATCAAATCTGCTTCCTAATCTTACAGTACAAGATTTTGCATGCAGCTCACACCAAACCCCTGTCATGAATATTTATATATGTGTGTATGATGTGTATATTCATTTTTCTCAATACAAAACTGGCTTGTTCAATCATGTAACTGTTAAATGCTAAAAAAGTTGCTTAAATTTCTTTGCTACATAGAAAACAATTTAAAAAGACATATCAGTCACATGCCATAAGAATATACATTGACATTTAACACAGACCAAACTACTAGAAAGTTATTACAGACTTTCATTTAAATGAGATCAACGTGATAATCATATTATTAGCAAACCAACAAAAGTAATGACTTGCTATGTGAAACAGCATTTTTACAAATCTAGTCATCCTAGCTACCCCTCAGTCCTTTTCTTCTGTTGTACTATGTTCTGTTTATTCTGAGCAAAGATTCAGTCTGGTCAGCTTGCAATAAACTTCAACACAGTTACAAATAAAGTGGGTAAATATTTTCAGGAAATCTACAAAACAGAATGCAGCACTGTAGTCTACTAGAACTGTACATGTACCTCAACTTAAAATGGTTCATCTTACCCTCAACGCTCTTTATTTAGTGCCATCAAAACACCTACAACAAAAGGACCAAAATAGGAATAAAATTAGAGACAATCAAACACCAGACCTAATGTAAAATAAAAAGAGATAAAGAGATACTACCTATTTTTCCCAAAAAGTTATTTTCTTTTAAAATTATGCAACAATAATAAATAACTATATATGCTTTAATAGAGACAACAGATTCTAGCACTTTGTAGAGAGGCCCAACAATCAATAAACTAATCCCATACAACCTACCTAGATAAGCAAATATTTCAAGCTCAGAATTTATTTTTATAAAATCAACAACCATGGACATTCAATTATACTCCACCAATGTAGCATAAATGTGAAATACTATCCCAACAACATCAAAGAAATATAAAATCTCAAGTAGTTTTCAATGTAACTAAAACTACCTAAGTGCTAAATATGCCTTTTAATGTTTATCTAATTGTGAAAGCATCCCCATTAATCCCACTTCATTGCTTTCAATCATAAACAGGATTTTAGTAATGTTCTCTGCTGACTAGTTTCCTTTTTTCACCGCTTCTCTACCTTGCAGTTCCCCTTTACAAACATTTTAATGTTGTTCTTCTACAATTCCTCTTTATAAACCATATTTGCACTTCATAAG
>NW_025050722.1:0-13444 GCF_019279795.1 Protopterus annectens
AAACTTTTTCACGGGAAAAAAACATTTTCATTTTGACTGCCCAATTAGTAAATGTTGTAGCTTGTCACTTTTCAGTGGTCACACTCCCCTAAATTTTATCCTAACTTTTATATGGCTTTAATATGCATCTGATTCAACATGCCACCAGTCTTGCTTTTTGTTTTGCAAAATCTAATACCTTTTAAAAAATATAGTCTGAGATATGGCCGTTCCTGTATGAGCAAGTCAGATATGAACATTTTGATCTAACATGAATGACAGAAGATATCACTTTTCTCTTAGAGCATAGTATTATCTTTGATTCTCATTTCATAACAATGCACCTATAATGTTCAAATATACTCTGAATTTGTCAACCTCTCCCAAAAAATGCACAATATGTAGGTTTGTTGTGAACGAAGTGGCAAACCCAGAACAGCAAACTGGAACATAAGATTGTACTGGTGGTACCCACTAATAAAGATCATACTTCTCTAACCATTTGAAACCATATAAAATATTTTAGGCAGATGTCACAGAATAATATGGTATGACCCCCAGCTACAAATCCAGGAGTAAAGACACATACATAACTCTCTCCTTGTAGTGTTCTTTACAACATTTGAGTCCTAATTTGGGGGGTGGGATCATAACCCCAGTGACAAAGAAGTCTGTGTTCATTTGGAATAAATAGAATTGTTACTTTTGATGTAAATAAAGCTCTGCAAATAAATATTATAGGTAATTTTTTACACTGCATACAGATCAGAAGGTCAGTGGCATACTCACTGAGTAAATATCAGACTGGCAGTGAATGGTTATGCTTCCATTTTACCCCTTTCAGATTTTATTACAGAACTGTCACCTCACAGCAAGATGTTCTCCGGTTCGATTCTCAGCTGGGTTGCCTTCTGTACAGAGTTTGCATGTTCTCCCTGCATTCCCGTGGGTTTCCTCCGGGTACTCCGGTTTCCTCCCACATTCTAAAAACATGCATGTTAAGTTGTCAATCTCGCTTTCTTTCTTGCTTGATGAGTTCGGAGCTGATCCTCGGCTCCGACTCGGCACTTTGCTAAGCTCGAGAGTCACTTTTACCAGCTCGAGGCAGCCCCATATCCCATGATGCAAGGCGGTAAGTACCCAGATCTCGTTTGCCACTTCGCTGATGAGGTCCTCCTTTTACCAGCTCCTGGTAAGTGTTTAAATTTAAACTGCTATTAGCCCCTTTTCACTTTAAAACTAATTTTTCTTAGAAATCTTTCATTTTTAGTTAATTGTAAGCCCCTTTTTGACTAAATTTATCCCTCCTCCTTAAATTTTTTAGTCAGGCCTTCCTTCCCTCCCATCCCCCCCGTCAGGGTGTGTGTGAGGTTTTTATTGCTTATACTTTACTTTTAATTGTTTGTTTGGGACTGTGTGTGTACTGTTTTTGTATCTACTATGTCCAAAGAGCAGAGGGTCTCAGGCTTTAAGAAGTGTGACTCGTGCTGTCAGAAGATGTCTCTGACAGACGGTCACACTTTTTGTTTATACTGCCTGGGACCTCTCCACCTGCAGGACTCCTGTGCAATATGTCATTCTTTTAGCCAGAGAGTCCTGCAGGAAAGGAGAAACAAACTCATTTTAAGGGGACTCCTTAAACCGGAGGGTTCCCCGGCCAAATTGGCTCCGGGAAAGCCTTCCAAGTCTAAGGCCCAGGCTTCTGTGCCAAAGCCTTCGGCCTTGGCTCCGACTTTGTCGGAGTCGAGATCGGCTCGGCTGGAGCCGATCCGACCTTGGCTAATCTTCGGCACCGATGGCTATCGGTGCCGATACTTATGGTCACCTTGGTGTCGGTTCCGGTACTGGCTCCGACCACCATGTGGCCCAGGTTTTTCGGTGTCGGCCGACCGGCTCCGCTATTCGATGCCTGCATCGGCTCCGCTGGAGCCGATGCATCTAGATCTTCTCGGGCCGGTTATCGCCGACTGGATCAGTGGGTTTGTTGGCTCCGATGGTTCCTTCGAGGAAGAGGTCCAGGTCCCCTCTTGAACCAGTTCTGTCGGCTCCGGCCTCACCTCTTTCGGAACGGAGCCATCGGCGCCGATCATCTAGGTCGCCCAGGTTATCTGACCATGATTTAGAGAGGGTGGTAAGCAGATTATTAAAATCACAGGCACTGGCCCAGATGCTTCATAGTCCGTCTCAACAGACTATTAGTCCACACCCCTTCAAGTTCTTCCTTCGACTCTACAACAGAGTTTGGAGCTGGAGTCTACGGAATAGTTACGGCTATGGCTGAGGGGCAGATACCCTCCTTCTGCACCTTCAGCATCTACTCTTATCTCCTCCTCGAGACCTTCCTTGGAGGGATTCGGTGGTCGGGCTTCCTGGTCTCCTCCGAGGTGGTGAGTGGCATCGGACCCTTGTCCGACCCGCTCTTCCCTTGGAACTGCCTTGGTGAGCTCGGCTCGACATCTGCCTCGGAACCTTCCCTTCGTGGGCCCGGAGTCCCAGTTTCTTGAACGGGTTCTCTCGGATCTCCTGGGAGGGGCCCGAGGTGATGAAGTGTGTGCTGGGCACTGGGCTCAGTCAGCAGTCTATTCCCTTAGCTCCTCCCTCTACAGTGCTTGTCGATATCTCTTCCATCTCTCTTGCTCCCGGACCTAGAGATCCACCGCCTCACGTTTCCCCACTGGGAAGAACCCCCTCATCCGAGGATTCTCCTGACCAGTCAGGAGATCCTCCGCGCAAGAGGACTTGTAAGAGGAAACACCTGGACTCCCCTGAGTCTACCACTTCAGATACTGACTTAGATGAGTCGGAGGGATCCCCAAGATCCCCCTCTGAGGATGTCTCCTTTTCAGACATCCTAGACCTCCTAAAACAGAGGGGAAACTGGCCCTCCATAAATCCCTCCGAGGATGAGTCGGTATACCTAGAGGCGTTTGGATCTCGACCCTCCACCTCCTGGGTGTCTCCACCTTCGACCCCTTATGGAGGTTATTGCTCGAAGGCTTGGGCTGCTCCTGATTCTGTAGAGCCAGTTCCTAGGAGGCCGTCTAAATTTATTACAGCCCCTTCTGAAAAGCAATTCCTTACAAAAGGTGTCCCTGTTGATGCCATGGTGGTGGCCGGCGCCTCTATGAAGGAACTTGCGGATCCTTCCGCTCAGTCCATCCTCCTAATAAGGATTCTAGGACCATGGATAGGTATGGTAAGCGGATGTTCTCCTCAGCGACCTTGCCATGCTCGCTGAACTATTTATGTCACTTCACCAGACTCCAAAGGGACATCCTTAAAGAACTAGGTGAAGTAGTGCAGGATCCTACGGCTGCAGGGGCTCAAGAAAAGATTGCTTCTCAGCTAGGAATCCTTAATTCTATAGCTAACTCCTCCATGCGACTGATCTCGTATGCAGCAGATGGAGCGAGTAGAGCGGGTACAGGAGTGGCTCTTAGATGTCAATCCTGGATGCGGCTCTGTAATTTTACAGATCCCTTTAGGCGTCCTTCACAATTCTCCCTTTGATGGGTCAGCATTGTTTGGCCCTCAAGTGAAGGATACATTGACCAGGTGTGAGCAGGACGGCAAGACTCTTTCTGTCAGAGGGGTCCATTTTCTACCCCTCTAGACCTTACCCCAAAGGTCAGAAGGGTGGAAAATGTGGTTCAAATCCCAGGAGTCACGCCAGACGACGTGGTCAGTTTACCCCTAGAGGCAGAGGGTAATAATAACAGACGCTGCTCTAGAGGCAGAGGGGTCCACAAACCAGGAAGCGGAGAGCCTCTCTCTGACAAGCCCTTCCAGCATCCCTGAGATGTTGCCCGGCTGTCCATCCTTGGAGGCAGTCGGGAAGACTATCGCTGTACCCAGAAGCCTGGCATCCCTCTCAAGACAGATTGGTACAGTCGATCATATCCGAGGGTTACAAGATTCCTTTCGAGGAAAGTCCTTTCACTCAAAATTCCCTTCGATGTGCCACCGGTCTAAGGGAAATTGCAAAGAAGTATCAAAGCTTCTACAAAAGGGCCATTCAGCCAGTTACAACAGACCATTCAGAGCCGGAATCTACTCAAGATTCTTTTTGGTCCCCAAAAGACGGGAGACTGGAGACCAATATTGGATCTCAGCAGACTCAACAAGTCTGTGAGAAAGACAAGATTTCGAATGGTCACACTTCAATCAATTTTGCCCTTCCTAGACAAGGACAACTGGATGTGCTCAATAGACCTTCAGGACACGTACTATCACATAAAAATTCACAGACGCTCCAGAAGGTTTCTCCGCTTTGGCTGGGGACCAGTCATTTTCAATTCAGAGCCCTGCCCTTTGGTCCCACTACAGCCCCAGAGTGTTCACCAAATGTATGGCAGTGGTCACGGCTCACCTGAGACGTCAAGGATTCCAGGTGTTTCCGTATCTCGACGACTGGCTCCTTTCAGCCACCACCAGGCATCAACTTCCAAGCCAGGGATTACACCCTAAATCTCTGCACTCAATTAGGAATTTCGATCAACTACGAAAAATCCTCCTTATTGCCCTGCCAGTCTATTACTTTCATAGGCAAACTTAAACACTGTTCTGATGTCAGCAACCCTCACAGACCACAGGACCTCAGATATCCAGAGTCACGTGCGCCTCATCCTTGCCAGCAAACGGGGCCAAGCCAGCATGGTTCTGCAGGTGTTGGGCCTCATGGCTGCGCCATTACCCTTCTTCCTTGGCCCGCTTCTACATGCGTCTTCTTCAATGGATGTTGTTCACCCAGTGGTCTTACCAACAACTTCCCATGCGTCACCAAATCTTGGTGAGACAAATTTGCAAGAATTATCTATCATGGTGGATTTCTTCTCCCCAGATTCATCAAGGCAGACCCTTTGTATCCCCAGCCCGGTAGCCACAGTCACTACTGACGCCTCCTGATCGGGTGGGGACATTATCAGGGCAGGATGGTTCATGGGACGTGGCAACCGTCAATACCACCTGCACATAAATGTCCTAGAGATGAGAGCAGTGCTTTTAACGTTGCAAGCCCTCAACGACTTTCTTCCCTTGGGAACAATTGCAGTTCACACAGACAACATGTCTGTAGTATGGTATATCAACAAACAGGGCAGAACCAAGTCCTACCCCTTGTGTCGAGAAGCTCTCAGACTTTGGCAATGGGCGATCTCCTCTCATCGGTTTCTGGTAGCAACGCATATCCCTGGGAAAACCAACAATGTTAAGTTGTCTATCTCGCCTTCATTCTTGCTGGATGGGTTCGGAGCCGACCTCGGCTCCGACTCGGCCACTCTAAAAGCTCGAGAGTTGGTTCCACCGGCTCGAGGCTCCCCTTATATCCCACAATGCTAGGCGAGAGTTACCTCAGATCTCGTTTGCCGCTGCAGCATCGAGGTGTTGGTTTTTTCTACCGGCTTGTTGGTAAGTGTTTTTCTAGAGTTTTAGGATACTTAAAACCCTATATTTTTTAGTTTAGATATATTTCCCTTAGTGTAGTGGAATTCCACTCCCCTTTTCCGAAAAATCTCAATTTTTTCCCTCAAGAACTTTAAAGTTCTCTCTAGGGCCTTCTGGCCTTTCTCATCCCCTAGTGGTGTGTGTGATCTTAGTTAAACTTTACCTTGTAGTTTAATTTGTTTGTTTAACTAGATTAGTGTAATCAGTGTGTCTGTTGAGTGTGTGATTACACTTTATTTGAGGATGTCAAAAGAAGCAAAGGTCTCCGGATTCAAGAAGTGTGATGCGTGCTGTCAGAAAATGTCTCTGACAGACGCTCACACTTCTTGTGTCTATTGTCTGGGGCCTTTGCACCTGCAGGACTCCTGTGCTGTGTGCCATGGCTTCAGCCCCAGGGTCCTGCAGGAAAGAAAGAACAAATTAATTCTTAGAGGCTTACTGAAGCCAGAGGATTCCCTCTCAGTTACAAAAGGGAAGCCCTCTAAGGCATCGAGGTCTTCGGCTCCGGCTTCTGAGCCGAGACCTCAGGTTGCTCAACCTTTGCCTTTATCGGCTCCGGCTGGAGCCGATGAGTCTCAGTCCACAGTTTCTGTGGCTCCTGCCCGGCCGGAGCCGAGGTTGACGTACCGATGTCGGCTCCGACCAGATCTTGAGCCGACAACTAGAAAGAGGTCAAGGTCACCATCTCTTGGCTCCGTTCATTCGGCTCCAGGATCTCCCCTGCTGTCTGAACGGAGCCATAGATCTCACTCCTCTAGGTCATCGAGGCTGTCCGATCATGACCTTCAGAGGGTAGTGAGTCGACTACTTAAGTCCGAGGCACTAGCCCAGATGCTTCAGAGCCCGACTCATCAGTCGGTGCCTGCCCCGGTCCATCAACTTTTTCCTCCTTCGACTCTGAGTTCGGAGCCGGGTCGCGTCGGAACCGAGACTGTGATTACTTCGGAGCCGAGACAATTGTCTTGCTCCGTCGCCGGCTCCGCTTCTTCTTTGGAAGAATCTCGGCGCGGACTTCCCTCGTCGGCTCCGAGGGTGAGTGGCATCGGACCCTTGTCCGACCCTCTCCCTCTCGGGCTTCGGCTGGTGAGTTCGGCTCCGACATCGGCCTCGGAGCCATCACTGTCGGTGCCGAGGGGGTTCTTAGCTCCTCGGAGCGGGGACCTCTGGCTCTGCCTGACAGGGGTGCATTCGAGGTCATGCGGAGTGTGTTAGTGCCTGGCTCTACTCCACAGTCGGCTCCGCCCCTCCTCTATGCTGCCTCAGGGTAAGTCGACTCACTCCCTCATCCCGGACCGCAGAGAGCCAGCTCCTCAAGAGTCCCCTGTGGGGATTTCATCCTCTTCCGAGGCCTCTCCTGATTTGGCAGAAGAGCCCCCTCGGAAGAGGAAGTGCAAGAGGAAACATTGACTCACCTGAGTCTATCACGCCAGACACAGATCTGGATGATTCTGAGGGTTCCCCCCGTTCCCCTTCTGAAGATGTCTCATTTGCAGATATTCTGGAGATCCTGAAACAGAGGGGAAATTGGCCTGCCCTCAACCCTTCGGAGGACGAATCTGTGTATCTTGAGGCGTTTGGCTCTCGTCCTTCCACCTCCTGGGTGTCCCCCTTGACCCCCTCATGCAGGTGGTTGCTAAGAAGGCATGGACGGCTCCTGATTCAGTGGACCCCACTCCCAGGAGACCCTCTAAGTTCATCACAGCTCCATCAGACAAGCAATTTTATCAAAAGGAGTTTCTGTGGATGCTATGGTGGTAGCTGCTGCCACAAAGAAGGAACTGGCTGATCCTTCAGTGCCTGTCCATCCACCTAACAAGGAATCTAGGTCCATGGATAGGCAGGAAGCGGATGTTCTCCTCAGCGACATTTACCATGCGCTCGCTGAACTACCTGTGCCATTTCACTTTCGTCTTCAAAGGGACTTGATCAAAGAAGCGAGTGAGATGTTAAAGGATCCTACAGCTGCGGGTTTCCAAGAAAAAATGAACACGCAGCTGGCTACCCTTAACTCTATATCCAACTCCTCCATGCGCCTCCTCTCTTATGCGGCCGATGGAGCGAGCAGAGCCGCAGGGACAGGTGTAGCCTTACGTAGGCACGCCTGGATGCGGCTATGCAATTTTGCGGACCCTTTCAAGACGTCTTTCACGAACTCCCCTTTTGATGGATCATCTCTCTTTGGTCCTCAAGTGAAAGACACCCTGACTAGGTGCGAGACTGATGGCAAGACCCTTTCTGCCATTGGAGTCCGTTTTTCGACTCCTTCTAGGCCTTACCCCAAAGGCCAGAAGGGTGGGAAGATGTGGTTCCGTAAACAATCTCAAGGGACTTCGCCTGACGCACAGAGTCATTTTCCTGCCAAAGGCAGAGGTGGGAATAACAATGGTAGACGTCGCCCTAGGGGCAGGGGGGGTCCGCAGAACCAGGGCAATCGGGAAGCTTTTCCTGACAAGCCCTTTCAGCATCCCTGAGGTGTTGCCCGACTGCCCATCTTCGGAGGCAGTCGGGGGAAGATTGTCACTGTACCCAGAAGCCTGGCTATCCCTGACTCAAGACAAATGGGTACAGTCCATCATTTCCGAAGGCTATTCTATCCCCTTCCTTCGTCTTCCAAATCAATCAAAAAAATCCCTTCCAGATGTTCCACCCGCTCAAAGGGATATAGCAGCTTTGGAAATTTCAAAGCTGTTTGCAAAAAGAGCAATTCAGTCAGTACCAGCAGACCAGCAAGGATCCGGAATCTACTCAAGGTTCTTTTTAGTTCCAAAGAAAACAGGGGACTGGAGACCGATTTTGGATCTCAGTGTCTTGAACAAATCAGTCAAGAAAACAAGATTTCGGATGGTCACGCTGCAATCCATTCTTCCCCTTTTGGGAAAAGGAAACTGGATGTGCTCTATAGACCTTCGGGATGCGTACTATCACATAAAAATGAACAGACGCCCCAGAAGATTCCTCCGCTTCAGGCTGGGAACCAGTCATTTTCAGTTCAGGGCCCTGCCCTTTGGTCTCACCACTGCCCCCCGGGTGTTTACCAAATGCATGGCAGTGGTAGCTTCTCACCTGAGACGACAAGGATTCCAGGTGTTTCCATATTTGGACGACTGGCTTCTCACAGCTCCCACCAAGCATCTCCTTCTGATGGCCAGAGATTATACTTTTCGCGTTTGTCAAAACTGGGTATTTCAATAAACTGCGTAAAGTCTGTTTTGTCGCCTTGTCGCACTATTACGTACATAGGCGCAAATTTAGATACTATAAACATGTCTGCAAGGCTAACGAACCAAAGGATATCAGACATTCACAAATTGGTGTCACTTCTTCTCAACAACAACAGAGTCAAAGCCAGGTTAGTTCTAAAGGTGTTGGGAATCATGGCAGCGGCCATACCTCTCCTTCCATTGGCCAGATACCACATGCGGATCCTTCAGTGGATGCTTTTACTCAATGGTCATACCAGGAACTTCCAATATCTCACACCATTATGATCACGCAAGCGTGCAAAAGCATCTCATGTGGTGGATGTCTTCCCCCCAGCTCCTGTCGGGAAGACCATTTGTTCCACCTCCTCCGGTTGCTACTCTGACAACGGATGCCTCCCTGATCGGGTGGGGGCATTATCAGGGCAGGACAGTCCAGGGCACATGGCAACCAAACGAATGCCACTTGCATATAAATGTTCTGAGATGAGAGCAGTGCTTTTAGCGTTGCAAGCCCTTCAAGACTCTCTACCACTGGGAACGATTGCAATCCAGACAGACAATATGTCTGTAGTGTGGTACATCAACAAACAAGGCGGAACCAGATCATACCCCTGTGTCGAGAAGCACTCAGACTGTGGCAATGGGCGATTTCTTCTCAGCGTTTCTGATAGCAACGCACATCCCGGAAGTCCAATCACATTGCGGACAAGTTGAGCAGAGCTATACTCATGCCTCACGAGTGGTCTCTGAAAGACTCTGTAGTGAGAGAAATCTTTCTCAAGTGGGGTCAGCCTTGCTGCGATCTTTTTGCTACTCCCCAAAACAGCAAGTGCAGAGAATTTTTCACTCTATTCCCTTTACCAGGCCAACCCAGCAGGGACGCTCTAGTCCAAGTTTGGCCCCGGGGGCTTCTGTATGCATTTCCTCCTTTCCCACTGATCTCTCAAGTAATACAGAAAGCTATCGCTCAGAAGGCCTCCTTGATCCTCATTGCTCCTTACTGGCCTCGACAAGTGTGGTTCCCCTTTCTACATCAATTTCTTTTGGAGCGACCGTGGAATCTGGACCTAGTTCCAGATCTTTTGATCCACCAGTCGGGTCAGTTTCATCGCTCCCTCCCTCTCTGAACCTCACTGCTTGGTTCCTCCAATTCCAACCGTAGCCAGGCTTCCTCAATTATCTCACTCTGTTAGAGATATATTGATAGCTTCCCATAAATCTTCCACTCAAAGATTTATTTGAGTAAGTGGAAACGCTTCACATATTGGGCACAAGGAAAGGACATAGATCCTTTCACCGCTTCCATCCAACTAGTCCTTGATTTTTTAGCTGAACTCTTCCATGCAGGTTCATCTCCATCTACTCTTAAGGTTCAATTGGCAGCTATTTCTAACTTTCATGTGGGTATTTCTGAATCTGCCTTAATGTCCCACAAACTTTGTAAAGTTTTTGAAAGGAGTTTTTCTTCTCAGACCTCCTATAAGAAATCCTCCTTCTCCTTGGGACCTAAATTTAGTTCTTGCTTCTTTGATTCTTTCCCCTTTCGAACCTGCAGCTTCATGTTCCTTGAAATTGTTATCATGGAAAACTCTCTTTCTGGTCGCTATTACATCAGCCAGAAGAGTTTCAGAACTCCAAGCACTCAGTTGTCGTCCTCCTTACCTTTTGTTCCATAAGGACAGAGTGTCCTTGCGAACTAATCCGTCTTTTTTGCCAAAAGTGGTTTCAACTTCAAATCTAAACCAAAGCATTGACCTACCTGTCTTTTTTCCAGAGTATTCCAATAGGTCTGAACAAAAGTTACACTGCCTGGATGTTCATCGTCAATTAAGGTACTACTTGGATAGAACAAAACATTTCAGAAAATCTGATCAGCTATTTGTCTCCTATGCGGAAAGCAGAAAGGGACTTTCAGTTTCAAAGGTATCGTTATCCAGATGGCTAACATCTTTGATTTCCCTGGTATATGAAATTAGACAACAAAAATTGCCTAATAAACCTAAAGCCCATTCCACCAGAGCTTTGGCTACTTCTTTAGCCTTCCAAGATAGACTGCCTATTGACACCATTTGTGCAGCGGCTACTTGGGCTACTCCTCACACTTTTATTTCTCATTATAAGTTGGATTTAGCTTCTAGGCATAGAGCTAACTTTGGTTCCACTGTTCTCAGGAGTCTGTTCCGTTAGGCCACCGGGACAAGGTGCTAGGGCGGTCCCATCCAGCAAGAATGAAGGCGAGATAGACAACTTAACATATAGAAGTTATGTTCTTACCATAACGCTCCATGTTAGTTGTCTTCTTCTCTTCTTAAGGCCCCACCCTCCTTCCCCCTGGCCTGGACAGACCTAGAGGAGTTGTGATCGTGACCTCTCTTTCTACCACCTCTTTCTTAGTCATATGCTATTTTTGCATATTTCTTGGTTCAGGATGTAGGTCACCCTTCTTTCCTCCTGTTGTTAGAGGTGGACTCTGTTAGAGTTATACTGTTACTGTTATAAGCTGGGGTTAGCTTACAAACGAGATCTGAGGTAACTCTCGCCTAGCATTGTGGGATATAAGGGGAGCCTCGAGCGGTGGAACCAACTCTCGAGCTTTAGAGTGGCCAGCCGGGCCGAGGTCGGCTCCGAACCCATCCAGCAAGAAGAAGGCGAGAAGAAGACAACTAACATGGAACGTTATGGTAAGAACATAACTTCTATTTCTAGCGGACAGATTGAGCAGAGCTATTCTCTTGCCTCACGAGTGGTCTCTCAAACAATCTATAGTGGAGGAGATTTTTCTAGAATGGGGCCGCCCATGTTGCGATCTTTTTGCTACTCCCCAAAACAGCAAATGCCCAGACTACTTTTCTCTCTTCCCACTGCCAGGCCATCCCCCCAGAGACGCTCTAACCCAGGATTGGCCCCAGGGACTTCTTTATGCCTTTCCGTTGATTCCACAAGTACTCCAGAAAGCCACCATTTTGAGAGCCAAAATGATTCTCATTGCTCCCTATTGGCCTCGACAAATTTGGTTTCCGTTCATCCATCGTCACCTATTGGTGCAGCCGTGGCATCTGGACCCAGTGCCAGACCTTCTGATTCACCAATCGGGTCAGCTGCATCAGTCTATTCCTTCTCTCAACCTCACAGCTTGGTTGCTCCACTTCCTTCCTTAGCCAGGCTTCCTATGATCTCTAATCCTGTTACGGATATCATAGTGGCTTCCCTTAAATCCTCTACTAGAAGGATTTATACTAGCAAGTGGAAACGCTTCTCTTGTTGGGCAAAAGCTAAAAATATAGATCCCTTTACTGCCCCTGTTCATGCAGTTTTGGATTTCTTAGCGGAAGTCTTTCACTCGGGCTCTTCATCTTCCACGGTCTAAGTTCAGTTGGCTGCTATCTCGAACTTTCATGTCGGGTTTGCAGATCACAACATTATGTCCCACAGGCTTTGTAGAGCCTTTCTTAAAGGAATTTTTCTCCTTAAACCTCCAGTCAGGAGTCCTCCTCCTCAATGGGACCTAAATCTAGTGCTGACATCCTTAATTCTTCCTCCCTTCGAGCCAGCTGTTTCATGTTCCCTGAAGTTTCTTTCATGGAAAACACTCTTCCTTATTGCTATTACCTCGGCAAGGAGAGTGTCAGAACTTCATGCTCTCTGTTCGTCCCCTTATTTGGTCTTCCACAAAGACAGGGTATCCTTGAGAACTAATCCAACCTTTTGTCTAAGGTGGCCTCAAAACTAATTTGAACCAATCTATTGACCTCCTGTATTTTTCCCTAATTACTCAAACAGATCGGAACAAAAATTACATTATCTTGATGTTCACCGCCAACTCAGATATTATTTGGACAGAACAAAACAATTCAGGAAATCGATCAGCTCTTTCTTTCTTATGCTGAAAATAAGAAAGGCCTTCCTGTCTCCAAAGTGACCTTATCTAGATGGCTTTCTTCCACCATCTCCTCAAATCTATCAGCTCAGGGGAAACAGCTGTGCTCAAAACCAAAAGCGATTCAATCAGAAGCTTAGCCACTTCCACAGCTTTCAGGCTAGACTTCCATTAGACACTATTTGTGCAGCAGCCACTTGGGCCACCTCATACCTTTGTTTCTCATTACAAATTGGATTTGGCCTCCAGGGATAGAGCCAGTTTTGGCTCTACAGTTCTCAAGAGTCTGTTCCATTGAGCCACCCAGGATAGAGGTGCTAGGACGCGGTCCCATCAAGAATGAAGGGCGAGATTGACAACTTAACATTGAGAAGTTATGCACCTACCATAACGCTCCATGTTAGTTGTCTTCTCTCGCCTCTTTCTTGCGACCTCCCTCCTGCCCCTGGCCTGGACAGACCTTTTCTCCCTATATGGAAGATTGCTTCTTAAGACCAGCTACTTCTGGTCTTCCTTATAGCCCATCCTTTAGGCTTTTTGCCTTTCTTTCCTTCTGGAAGTTTTGTGCTAGGTGTTGTGCCCAGGTACCAACGAGATCTGGGTACTTACCGCCTTGCATCATGGGATATGGGGCTGCCTTGAGCTGGTAAAAGTGACTCTCGAGCTTAGCAAAGTGCGAGTCGGCGAGGATCGGCTCCGAACCCATCAAGCAAGAAAGAAGGCGAGAGAAGACAACTAACATGGAACGTTATGGTAGGTACATAACTTCTCTTTCTGGAGCATTTCTCCCTGGACTTCCGCTGAAAACAGGATCTGTGTAACCTAGTCGGACTTTCCCAGTCAACAAATGTTAAATAAATAAAATAAAAAATAAAAAAAACTTTTGTTTTGTAACCACAGTATAATCTGCTAAGGGTAGAAGAGCAATTTTACGCATTTTTTG
>NW_025050723.1:0-13015 GCF_019279795.1 Protopterus annectens
GCCGTGATTGACACACAATCCAAATATAATGGTAAATCCGTGTCATGTATGGGATTTGGTAGCGCTATAGAGTACCGATCACCGCTACAATTTGGTGATTAAAGCATAGGAGTAGTGGATCGCCTGTCAAAACACTGACTTATTGTCGTTGTGAGTAATCTGGTGAAGTAGATGTGGAATTTTGATCTTTTGGTCCTGATTGGAATGCCAGTAGCAGGAATTAGAATACTTCTGTAGGAAGCAGGGGACGAGGTGCTACTTGAAAGACTTTCTTGCATATCTCTCAACTGTCCAGGTTTTCTAAGAATGTCCAGATTTCTGCCTAATTTTTGCTCTGTTCCTAATAAAATCTGTGATTTTATGGCAACTCGCAGAGAAATGAAGTCACTAATGACACATATTTGAGTTTTGGACTTCATATCCTTTCGATGTTAACACAAAACCTGTTACTCTAGCAACTTCTCAAGCTTATAGAAGCAATATTGTTTTGGAGCATTTGTCCCTTCCATTAACTTAAGCTTTGTCCCTTCCATTAACTTAAGCTTTTTCCGGTTTTCTTGCAGTGACAGTAGTGTATTAGCTCTGTTGCACTTCAATCAGCTGAAGTAGCTTCCATGAGATTACTTTAGTTCAACCAGTGTTGGCAACAGTCAGACTGCTACTGAAGTATTCTGTTTTTTAAACCTTGCCACCCCTTTCCTATGTTAGTTTAACATTGCGCCAGTGGCACTTCTCTCTCTAATGGATATGGGTAACCTGTAAGTGGTAAATCTCCCAGCCCCATGCTTACACTTATCAAGGGTATCAGAACTTATCAGAGATTTGGGATGCAATGGCTAGCCTTAAAAAGGCCCTTGTGGTTGTTAGGTGCAAGCTCAAACAGTGGATCAGGATGTTGCGGGGGTCTGTTTTTTAGTCTAAGTTCACGAAATAAAGAAATAGGCACATGCTAAATGTATGTGTTTTCTTGTTAACTGGACAAACAGTACTTGCCTTTGGACTTTTGCTGAAATAAAAAAATGTTTTGATTTTCACAGCAATCACATCTTTTTGTGCAATTAACTTGTGTTTCTCATATCGCAAATATTACCTTGTGTTATGGTGACATCTTTCAATCAAACGGTGGGCGGTGCAGTCAAAATGCTCGCAGGTGGGGTTTGGGCGGGGCTTGCTAGTGCGCATTTGGTGGGTTAATACACTTCAATTTTGCTGTAGTTTTACTGCTGTATGTAAAATACTTATTGAAACCACTTTAAACAATACTTTGATCAGTGGTTAAATTTTAATAGACTACTCTCCGATATGATTAGCCGCAAAGTGCTTAAAACTGCGCCCATCATTGAAACCCAATAATTATTTACCTTTTAGTTTTGACTGTAATTAGTGACCGAGAAGTAAACAGACAAGTCCAAAACAAGTAGCGTACGGCACCAGGACCCAACCGGTCAGCACAAGGATGTATCAAAAATAATTTCAACTGAATTGCTAAAGGCAATAAAAAGATACTTCCTCGTTGATTCTTTGTAAACGCAATTTAATATAAAAACGTTTTCGCTTCCAAAGCAAAAGAAGCTTCATCAGACAATGGGAACACAAAACACAATCAATTTAAACATGTGGAAAGGAAGTGATGTCATTTCCTTTCAAGCGTACATCTATTTTTTAAAGTACACTTTTTATATATATATAAAAATCAATATTTACAATCAATAAAAAGTGTCAGGACACAATGCATAGAATAGTACAGTTTGACAAATCAATAAAACTGTTTGTGATATTATCGCTCGTTTAAAAAAACATATTGAAACTGTGACTTTGTAGTGAAGTTTTTAAATGCTTTGAGGTTTTTAAATAAACCTCTTATAAAAAAAATAGGCTGTTAGAAAACCTTTTGAGCTAAAACACAAATCCACTCTTATTAAGTGTACAGAAAATCAGCCTCGCCATAATATTAAGTGTTTTTAAATGGCCATAAAAAACAATAAAAGACAATGCAAATTAGGTAATCCTGCACAAGTTAAGATTTTTAAAAACGATCGAATACTTAAACACTGACCCCAAAATGGAGATAAATTGGGGAAGAAGAAATGTGTTACCTTAAGTAACTTTTGTATTTCAACACTGCCAGGATATTACATGCTTCATTTAGTCCTGGGTAGAAAGGCATTGGTAACTGCCATTCTAATTCTCTAATCTCAGTAGGAGGGTTGTGGTCCACCTCTTATACCTACATTTACAATCGATGCCCATGTAAGTGAAACTATGTCCCGTATATTTAATAATATGTTTAAAGAGCATTGTCGCCCTTTTGTTTTAATTGCATAATTATTTGTTAAACACGGTCCCTTAGTCTGGGTCCGTTACCAACATAAAATGCAGGGCAACAATTAAAAAAGCAAGGTACACCACAGATTTAGTGTTGCAGGTGATTTTATAGTTAATGGTGTATTTAATACCATTAACAAAGAAAGGTTGCCCACTTTTAGAAGTCTGCACAAATTACACATACCACAAATAAAAGTGCCATTTTGTCTAGAGAAAAAATCTATTGGTTCTTCCCTTGATTGAAGTAACTCTTTCAAGTTGTTACCCTCTTAAAACAAAGGAAGGTTGTAAACCCAGAGTTTCAATTAACTGTGAGTTATTCAAAATGAAGAACCAGTTTTTCTTAATAATTGAACAAATGGCATTGATGTGTCGGTTGTAAGTAATGACTAGACTAGACTTAAAGTCAACACTAGTGGTTTTTTGTGAGGTTCTTGGTTCATCACACTCAACATCAACCTCAGGATTGTTAAACAATAATGTATAACATCCTGATTCCGACCTGTTTTAATAGGGAATCGACTTTCCTTGTGATAGGTTTATAAAACCCATTCTCTCTCTTAAGGGAGACTTCATCGATTAAACAATCAATGAACTTACTAGGATACCCCCTATTTAAAAACATGGTCTTAAGGTTTAAACACTCGGTATCAAAGGCTTCAATGGTGTTACACATACGGACACGGACCAATTGACCTTTCACAATTGACTTCCTCTGTTTCCATGGGTGGTTGCTGTCAAAATGAAGGAAGCCATTACAATAAGTTGTTTTCCTAAAGATACTAGACAAATAACCCTGATGGACCACATCTTTGACCAATTTGATGTCAAGATAATCAATTTCTATAGTAGAAAAATGGTGAGTGAATTTTAAAAATGTGGAAGAGCCATTCATATATTTGACCAAATTGGTAGCCTGTTGTTCATCACCATCAAAAAGGATGAATACATCATCCAAAAACCGAGTGTAAAATCTAATTGAACTTTGAAAGGTGATGTTGTTCAAGAGGCAGGTGTTCTCCCAGTATGCAACTACTAAATTTGCTACTGCCACAAGGTGAACCCATAGCATCCCCCTTTTTGTAAGTAATAACACTTATCAAAAAAAAAGAAATTGGAAGACAGGACAATGTCCAAAGTTGTGAACTACTGAGATCTCATCCCTAGGGGCTTCTAATTTTAAAAGCATTAATTCAACCCATTCAATAGCCTCCTGATGTGGAATAGATGTGTATGTCAACTACATCTATTGTTAGAAGATTGAGAGACATAAGAGATGTTATCCATGGATTGAAGGAAAGACCATGAGTCTCTACATATCTGGGGATGAGCTTGAGGTACTTAGAAATAATTTGGGCCACTACCCTGGCACAAGGGTGGGTAATTGAGTTCCTACCCTCAATCAAAGCCGCATTGGTGGATCAACTAAGTTTTTATGTTTTGGATCCCAAACATGATTGGGATCCTCGAAAAAGATGTTAATAAAGTTAAAGGTGTCAATATCGATCAACCCATCGATAAACAGGTCTCTGAAATACCCTTTAATTTTATTATGTTTCAGACATCTCGTTAAAGATGATGACTTCATGTAGGGGAAACCCGGACTCTTAACATCCTAAATTGTAATCTTCTTTGTTGAAGATGACAAGCCCCCTTTTCAGGTTTAATAACTCTGATGGGCATGTCCGTGGTTTTTTAATATTTCTTTGTTTGTTACTATTATCAACCCATTTAAGATTTTCAAAGTTGCCTTAAGTCTAGTTCACAGGCACATTCAAACATATGGAGAGAAGGGTGCAACGGGTTAAAACATTTCCCCATTTTAAATGATCATTAGAAGATCCTTGAAATAACACTTTGGTTCCCCGAACAAAACATTTCAAGTCAGTAAGAACTTTAGGGTGAACACTTGTCAGGAACAAAGGATAAACCAAAGGCTAACAAATCTATCAAGTCTATCAATATACAGGGGAAAAAATTTTAGACTTAAAGTCCCCTTTTTGTTAATAGGACTTAGGTGCAGCTGTTACTATACATCCTATGTCTATTTGGATTTGTTCTTGTTGTTCTGCCTCTGGTAATACTTCTCCTAAAAAGGCTTCTGTTGCCCTCTATAATTGGGCGATTCCCTTGATTATTTGACCTCGAATCCTGTTTTTCTGGGTTTCCCGAGCCAGTTATCATCCGTGAAATCAGGATCATAGATAATCCCATCAGAATCATCGTGTAACTCATTGACAAAAGGTGCACCCTCTGTTGTTGTGTTAGTATTATTGATCGTTGTCCAGGTTGTAAATTATTCCTATTCATGGATTTTCTTTATGCAAGTTGACTAGAGTAGGCTATCTCAATCAATTTCTTATTTTGTTGAATTTGAATTTTACCAACAAAGCATCAATACTTTGAAAACGATTTAATGTTTTTTGTACCTGACAAAGTTAGAATCACTTTTAATTTTGTCATCAAGATCACTGGTTTCAACCAGTAAAGTGTCAATTTGTCTTGAATAATGTTCACCATTAACTCAAGTAACTCTAGCCCTTGTTTGTCAAAAGGCTGGATAGTTCGTTAATAAAAGTAGTGTTTAAACAGCCCTGGGGGAAACCCAGGTTAGGGAAATTTTTTCCAATCATTTTCTAAAATAGGAACTTTTGAAATTTTTATTTTTTAAATTTTGTCCTGTTTTAATGTTTAAAAACTGTCAAGGCAATGTAAATTTTTTGGGGGAAGGGGGACCCCTCTAGGTTTCCCCCTTTAAACACACCAAAAGCCCCGGGGGAAACCACGACTCCTTAGGGCGGTACCAATTTTACAAGGAAGCCCTTCAAAGGAAAACCTTTAGGGAAGTGCCCTTTTTTTTTTTTTAGGATTAAGGCCCTCCTGTTGAACTAGGGTTTAAATAAATTCAAACCCCCTTTTTCCAGGAAAAAACCATATAAAGAAAGTTTATCCTTAGAACTTTAGGTTTAAAAATTTAAATTTTAAAATTTTTTGGGGGGTTCCAGTTTTCAATCCTGTAAAAGGGGGACAATTTTAACTATGGGGTCCTTTTGGGTTTTTTTTTAGAAAATACTGGCCAAAAAAAGTCCTGGGGAAAAAAAAACTTAAAATAAAAGGAAAACAAGGGCTGGACCGGAAAAGGGCCCAAATTATCAAAAAAATAAATTTAAAAAGCTAAAAACAATAAAAGTATTCCCCTTTTTTTTGTAAAAAAAAAACTTTTCCCAAAAAAATTTGAAATTAAACCCAAAAAAAAATTTAAAATGGAAAAAATTTCATTTCCCTTTTTAACAAATTTTTAAATCATTTTTTTTAAATAAAATCAAATTTTTTTAACAAAAAAAATTACAACAAAGAAGTGACTTTGCAAATAATAAAATTCTTGGGGTCTCCTATTTTAGAAATCTTAAAAAAAAAACCCCAAAGGGCCAAAATTTTAAGGGTGTTTAGGACAACTTTTTTAAAATATACCGCAAACAACAGAATTATTTAAATTTAAAAATTAAGAAAATTACAATTTTTGAAAACCAATCAACAAAAAAATTTTAATTTTCACAAAAAATTTTCTTTAAATTTTTTTGTTTATTCTTCAAAAAAAAAAATTTTTTACGCCTATTTTTCCCTTGAAAAATATAGGTAATTTAAACCTAAAATAAAATTTGGGGAAAAAAATCACCCTTTATTTGAATTCCCCCTATACTTAATTTGATTTTTTAAAAAAAATAATTCAAACAAAAAAAGGGGAAACCCAAAACCCCCAAAAAATTAAAGGGGGGTTTTTTACCAAAAAGAAATTTTAAAAAATTTAAAACCCCCCGGGGCAAATTTTAAAAAGGGGGCTTTTAAAAATTTTTTAAACCCCTTTTTTCCCCCCCTTTTTTTTTTTAAAAAAAAAAAAAATTATTTTAAAATTTTTTCCAATGTTTGAAAGGATATAATTTTTAAATTTTTCCGCCCAAATTTCCCTTTTAATTGGTTTTTTTTGAACTTTTAATTTTTTCCCCAAATGTTTGGGGTTTAAATTTAAACCAAAATTTTATTAATTTTTTTTAAATTTAAACTTAAAAAATTGGAATTTTTTTTTTGAAATTTTTTTCAAAAAGATTTTTAAAACCAAATTAATTAACACATTTCTTTTAAAAAAAAATTTTAAAATTTTGTTTTGGGTCAATAATACTGGACAACAACAGAGGGTGCACCTCTTGTAAAGGGGTTCGATGTTTCCCCCTGAGGGATTATCTATGATCCTGATTTCACGGATGATAATCCTGGCTGGGAAACCCAGAAGAAGCAACGGGATTGAGAAATCACAATAATTGGGGAATGGGTCTAATTATAGGGCAACAGAAGCCTTTTTAGGAAAGTATTACCAGAGGCAGAACAACAAGAACAAATCCAAATAGATTTTGGGCATGGATGTATAGTAACACCCTCTGCACCTACAGTCCTCATTAACAAAAAGGGGATTTTAAAGTCTAAATTTTTCCACCATGTATATTGATAGAACTTGATAGATTTGTTAGCCTTTGGTTTATCCTTTGTTCCTGACCAAAGTGTTCACCCCCTAAAGTTCTTACTGACTTGAAATTTTTTGTTCTTGAACCTTAAAGTGTTATTTAAAGGGGGACTGTCTAATGATAAACCTACCTTTAAAATAAAGGTTTTTTTAACCCCTGTTGCCCCCTTTTCTCCATGTTTTTGAAGGGCCTGTGAACTAGACTTAAGGCAATTTTTTGAAAATCTTAAATGGGTTGATAATGGGGTAACATTTCCAAAAAAAAATGGATTAAAAAACCACGGGACATGCCCATCAGAGTTATTAAACCTGACAAGGGTGCTTTTTCCCCAACAAAGAAGATTACAATTCTAGGATGTTAGAGTCCTGGATTGAACTGAGTCATCATCTTTAAATGAGAGGGGAAAAAATAATAAAATTAAATTATTTTAGAGACCTTTTTTCGAGGGGTTGATCGATACTGACCCAACTTTATTAACATCTTTTTAGGATCCCAATCATGTTTGGGATAAAATCAAAAAAGTTGATTGCCTTTGATTCCGGAAATCAATTCCCACCCTTGTGCCAGGGTAGTGGCCCAATTATTTCTAAGTACCTCAAGCTCACCCCAGATATGTAGGATTGGTCTTTCCTTCAATCCATGGATAACATCTTTTTCATGTCTCTCAACTAACAATAGATGTAGTTGACTTATACACATCTATTCCACATCAGGGGGCTATTGAATGGGTTGAATTAATGTTTTTAAAATTAGAACCCCAAATGAGATCTCAGTAGTTACAAACTCTTGACATTGTCCTGTCTTCCAATTTCTTTATTTTTATAAGTGTTATTACTTACAAAAGGGCCCCGGGGGTTCATTTGGAAATTAAACAAATTTAGTAGTTGAGGGGAGAACACCTGCCTCTTGAACAACATCCCCTTTTCAAAGTTAAATTGGATTTTACACTCTTTTTTGGATGATGTATTCATCCGATATGATGAACAACAGGCTACCAATTTGGTCAAATATATGAATGGCTTTTCCCAAATTTTAAAAATTCACTCACCATTTTCTACTAAAAAATTGATTATCTTGACATCAAATTGGTCAAAGATGTGGTCCATCGGGGTTATTTGTCTAGTATCTTTAGGAAAACAACTTATTGTAATGGCTTCCTTCATTTTGACAGAAAACCCCCCAGGGAAACAGAGGAAGTTTGTAAAAATCAATTGGTTGTGCTGTTATATGTGTAACACCATTGAAGCCTTTGATAAGTGTTTAAACCTTAAGACCATGTTTTCAAATAGTATCCTGTGGTTATTGATTGTTTAATCGATGAAGTCTCCTTAAGAGAGAATGGGTTTAAAAACCCCTTCTATCGGGTCATTTATTACAAAAGGTCGGAATCGGGATGTTATACATTACTGTTTAACAATCCTGAGGTTGATTTTTTGATGAACCAACACCTCACAAAAACCCCTAGTGTTGACTTTAAGTCTAGTCTAGTCATTAAAACATATCAAATTTGTTCAATTATTAAGAAAAACTGGTTCTTCATTTTTAAAAACTCACGGTTTAAATTTAAACTTTGGGTTTACAACCTTCCTTTGTTTTTTAAAAGGTAACAACTTGAAAGTTCTTTTAAAGGAAGAACCAATAGATTTTTCTCTAGACAAAATGGCACTTTTATTTTTATGTGTAATTTGTGCAGACTTTTAAAAATGGGCAACTCTTTCTTTGTTAATGGTATTAAATACACCATTAACTATAAAATCACCCCAAAATAAATCTGTGGTGCCTTGGGTTTTTTAATTGTTGCCCCGCATTTTATGTTGGTAAGGCAGACTAAGGGACGTGTTTACCAACATAATTATGCAATTTAAAAAAAAAAGGCGACAATGCTTTAAACATATTATTAAATATGGGCATAGTTTCACTTACATGGGCATCGATTTGTAAATGTAGGTATAAGAGGTGGACCACAAACCCCTCCTACCGAGATTGAGAATTAGAATGGCAGTTACGCCTCAATGCCTTTTCTTACCCCGGACTAAATGAAGCATGTAATATCCTGGCAGTGTTGAAATACAAAAGTTATTTAAAGGGAACACATTTCTTCTCTATCCCTACACACCCTTTATCTCCATTTTAGTACTTAGTGTAAAATTAAGAATGGTATTTGCACATAGTATCAGTTTTTAAACATCAACTTGTGCAGGATTACCTAATTTGCATTGTCTTTTTTTGTTTTTTTTGGCCATTTAAAAACACTTAATATTATAGGCTGATTTTCTGTACATTAATAAGAGTGGATTTGTGTTTTGAATAGCTTCATAAAAGGGTTTTTTAACAGCCTATTTCTTTCTTATAAAGGTTTATTTAAAACCTCAAAACATTTAAAACTTCACTACAAAGTCACAGTTTCAATATGTTTTTAATCTTTGGATACATATACACAAACAGTTTTTTTGATTTGTCAAACTGTACTATTCTATTATTTTACCTGTACACTTTTTTTTGATTGTAAATATTGATTTTTTTATATATATAAAAAATGTACTTTAAAAATAGATTCTTGAAAGGAAATGACATCACTTCCCTTTTCCCCATGTTTAAATTGATTGTGGTGTTCCCATTGTCATGAACTTCTTTTTTCTTTGGAAACTTTTTTTATTAAATTGGGTTTTCAAAAAAATCCGAGGAAATTTTCTTTTTTTTGCCTTTAGCAATTCAGTTGAAATTATTTTGATACATCCTTGTGCTGATTTCCTGGTGCCTTATTGTTTTGGTTTTTTACTGTAATTAAATAAAATATAAAAAAATACAATTGTACTGGAAAAGTCATAAAATTTCTGCCTTGTTCCCATGGTTTTTAAAAAATTTTAGTCACCTGGATCCTTTGCATTCTCACTGTGCAAAAATTAAAACCCTCCTAAAAAACAGGCTCATGGAGGTATGCAAATGATTACAGTTCTAAATGCCACTGACATTTTTTTTTTTATTTGCTCATGGCACCTATAAAACATGCTATAAACATACCCAGGATTCATAAAAGGGCAAAGGAAGGCGGTAGGCTTGCACTGACAGGGGGCGTGAAGATGGTGCAGTAGCCAAATGCATATTAAGGGGTGCACTGCTGCCACCCAGGCACAGGAAAGGAGTGCAAGTGCATAGGGCGGTTGAAGTGCGCGGTGGAAATGGGGTGTCGATTTCAACCTAAAATGCTTGCATATAACAATTGCAAGATAGTAATCACATCTGTCAGTGTCCGTGGATACTGAAACATGCAAAGCATGCAAGAAAGTTCCTGAACACAAAAAGAAGAAGCAAACACAAATGCACGGTAGGGAATAAGGTCCCTATCCCGTGAACAAATGACATGGAAACCGTGTGGCCTAGTCCAAGCAGGGAGATAGCTTACCAAGTGGAAGTGAAAGGGATCATATGTTAGCGAGCTGCCAGTAGGTACGTCAGCCCAATGGTGAGGGTCACCAGCTGACCCATAAAGTGAGGGAGGGTACACAGCTGGGCAGATGTGTCCATAACAAAATACACAAAAAATGTAAAATCTAGCGACCTATGTCGAATCATATCCCACAAGGCATGTAATAGTCACATACAAAGGTATGTCCGTATTTCACATACCAAATGTGACAGGAAATAGAATAAGCATGTAAACAAACAGAAGGAGCATATAAACAGCTACAACAATAAGGAAAAATGTAGGCTGAAAGGAACAGTATTATCCTACCATGTGTGGGGGGGTGTTGTCCAGTACAGTCAGATATTTTATGGAATATATCCCATCCTGGACATAGGAAAAGGTGGCATCCTACCAATGATAGAACAGGCTGCCAAAATCCAAATCAGGGGACAAGCCAATTGTCAGGATGTGTCACAGTTGAATGGGGTCCCCGGGTATACCAACCATGTAATGAAAGTTAAGTAGGGGGTGTACCTATGTGGAGGTATAGCATGTGGAAAGCAAACATGGCAGGGTAGTCCACAAAAATACAGGTACCTGACAATGTAGGGTTTTAATGTGTTACTCGGGCCCGTGTCATGGGCCAACAACCAAAGCAGTGATGTAGGGGTGTGGAATATGTGTGTGGGGGGATGGGTAATGGTACAATCCTCCAAGGCGATACTGTGTCATATGCAGAATAGGTGAACCGCAGGTGTATGAGGGAGCAGCGGGTGAAGCTGAAAGAAACACAAAACATGTATAAACACTGCAATACAACCAGACAGGCCATACTGTAGAACACAATCCCACAAACATATGAATATTAAATGTGAATACAAATGTATAGACATGTCACTGGCACATACCCACAGATTGGTCCTGATGGAACTGGCCAAAACAAATGCAACACACCTGGATGCATAATGGACTACCCAGCATCCCTCCACATCACCCCCCCCATACCTGAACGTCCACCAAATCCAGCCATACTTGGCCTACTGGTTTGGTGCAGCCACCACATAGTGACCACTACGCATATGTAGTAGGTAGTGTCACCCTAGGCAGTTGCAGGATTGAAAACTATGTATCCCTTGCATGTAAAACCCCAGCACATTTTCAAAAACCCAAAAAAATGTTCGTTATTTCTTGTTTTGTCCAATTTTTTGGATATCCCTCATGGGATAAGTAACCTGTGTAAACATTAGAATGGAAGAAAAAGTCCAGTCCTGTAGATATCTGGACACAAGTTGGAATGTGCATTAGTGGTGCACACTGTCCAGCCCTAGATGGTCATGCATAACCTACCCCAGGATCAAACACCTGCCGTGGCCGTGTCCCCCAAAAAAGGGAGTTTTTCCCCATTGATAGTGGTGGAAATGATGAAGGCACTGCGTAAACAGGATACCCCTGATCCACTGTGTGAGGGACAATTAATGTGTGTGTAGGTGTGACCTGACCAACAATGGTACAATGCCAAATGTCTTGTGAATTGGGGAAAAAACTATGCACCATACTGCATGTAACAGTTGCCTAAAGGGTCACGTCAGGATAGAATAAACGTAATTTACAAGAAACAGGCAAACAACAAAAGTGCCAAAGGTATAAGGCTTACAGCTAGGAAACAAATGAATGTTCTAAACCTGCATGACCTGGCTATGTGTTGGCCCAAACAATCTGGTGTCCCAGTAGGGTTGTCATCTGTCCCCCTTTTCGGGGGAAATCCATCTTGGACAGTTGTGTCCTGACAAAGACATTTCAAATGGCAAATGTCCTGGGATTGTAGGACATAATTATGTCCCATATGTTATGTAATAGTAGCAGAAAATAAATTTTTGCAGTATCTACAATACCTAAATGTTACAAAAACAGAATAAGCAAAAAACCCCTACAACAATAGGCTTTTATGTGGGAAATAAGTAAAGTTCTATCCTTTTTACTGACCGTGGGTATGTGTCGGCTTTTAAAACCAGGTGTGTTCGAAAATGTCCCATCTTGGCCATTTGAAAAGGTGCCCCCAGTCAGAATACAGCACAACCTGTACATATGACAATGTCAACGATACCAATGGTCAGAGCATTACAATAACTGGCCAGACCCTTAAAATTTACAAAGCCAGTGACCTTTGGGGAAAGGTGTTGAATGAGAATGACTACTTTCAACAATGAAGAGTAATAGATGCATTTAACTGCAGAAATTAGTAGTATTACGAATCTGTCAACATGTTCCAAGTTAATAGTACTCATATGGTAGAAGTGTCCGTGATTGTCCCTGAGTTGTCATAGCCTTGTCCCTGTCACTGTAGACACAAGTCCCGATCAGAGAGTCCTACACAAAATACACCAACCAACTGTCCACTGTTGACAGGACTATTGCATACCTGTAGTGAATTTATAACAGATGTCCAGAATAATATTCATTGTATGTATAAATGAATGAAATAGTCAAATGGGAAGGAAACCACCCCCAACCTGCATTATGTAGTGGAACCACTCCCGCCCTAAATTATGTAGTGACCCAATAATGTGGTCAGAGGTGCCCAAACACCTGTCTGTAAACACAGGTAGAATGTTAAACTCTGGACTAATCTGTCCATGTGCTACGTCTGATCTTTGAACAGTGCCAGGGCAGTGCTAGTCACCCGCGAGCCTAAACCCCGGGCCAGCACATGAAAACCTGACAATCAAAAACATATGTGCGAGGACTATAAGGGAGGGGTTTTGAAAAT
>NW_025050724.1:0-12948 GCF_019279795.1 Protopterus annectens
ACATGAAGTGATTGTGTAATGTCCAGTCCCACACACATGAAGGATGTGTAATGTGTACCGTCGAGGGTTGCAGCCATGGGATCCTGGGTATGCAGAAATGGGGCTCGGTGTTGTTTGGCAGATAATCAGTTGGCCTGCCCCATGGGAGGGATGTGGGTATAGCACATGCCTTACTCCCCACTAATGATGCAAAGCGTCCACCGGATAATGCTGAAAGCAGGTGTGAAATGTGTACAGCCCTATATCAGTGTCCAGTAGGCAATTCCCATGGATGGACAAGCGTACGACCAAGATGGCACCCATAACTGGAAACCTGGCGGAATTACACAGCTGCAGTAAGGCATAGCACAGGAAATACAGATAGGGACTACATTAGACATTTCCCATACAAAGTCAGACCGTCGTGCGAATACCGGCGTACACAGCTCTCAATCTGCCATCACCAAAATGGGGATCACTCGCATCCATAATGCGGAACAAATGGGTGACCTGTGGAACACATACTAATGGCTCACTAACAACTTCAACTAGGAAGGTCATAGGATGGTTAAACTATGGCGTTCCCACTTATAAAGAAGATCCTTTAATGAATTAATATGATTAATGTCAATTGACCATGGAATACACCTAATCAACATAAAATAACCACTGGCACCTTATGGCACACAATCCAAAAAACACATAGGTAGATGAAACAGTCAACGTAAAAATTGTCCAGGACAGTGCCCAAATGGTATAAAAAGGTTCCTTTATATACAAGTAAGCGCTTTCACCCGTAGGCTCCGTCAGACTTACACATAACATAAAAGCATCCAGGCTTTAAATATCCCTCCTTACACTTTCATTGGTCAATTTCTCATCAAACAATGAACAATTAACCCCAGCATATAAAGCGCAGACGCAATGTTAAATACACACACATATATTAACATCTTTAAAAACATCTTATTAAAACATGTATTATATTATATTGTACTATGCCTAATTCTCATCAATTATAAATCTAACAATATATATATATAGAAAATATGTATATTATATCAATGTAAAACCGTGGTAAACAACTGAAAGAGTGGACTAATAGGTGTTAAATGTATAGCTGTACCTAAACTACATTCCTGTTATTTGGGTTTAAGCCACCTGCTTCTCAAAAGAGGCTTAATCTGTGCTTCATCATTCAGCCCTGGTGTTTGGTCAGCTCTCCACCTAATAATCCATCTCAATCCGCATTCTAAAGTATAGTTGATAAGGTCCCCCCCTCTGGGATTAAAATGTAGCCTTTGTAAAACACTGAATGTAAAAGTATGACTGGGTTAAGGGAACGTAGTCATCCTCGTGCACATGCACCTCTGCGCGCATTGTGTGCTCTCAGCTCAACTATTTCCCCACACGCCAGTCCTGCAGCTGTGATGTGCAATGTACAGCCCAGGTTTGCTGAGCTCCAATGTGCTTCCTCCTACAGTGGCACACCCCTCTGCAGGTGACATGTATTCCCTCTGAGCCACTCCTCTGTGTATTACCGCTGCGCCGTTTGGTACAGCCTTACGCCGGTGGGGGTTTTGCGATTCAGTATTATCTGCCTCATTTGCATGGCATTGACTACTAATTCATAGTTACCACGCCGAACACAGCCGCGAGTCCTTGGCAACCCTTGCACCGTGGTTGTGGCTTTCCATGCATACCATGGTGTATTGTGGCTGTGAAGCTGATGTGTATTACTCTGCTGTTTTATAACATTGTCATATTATTTCATTGTTTTGCACCTTCCGCAAACATGTCCTGGGGTTCTGCTGTGAGTTTCTGTGGACATACCATTTATGTTATTATTTACATGTTGTGCATGTTTTCTTTTGACATTCTCTGTGTATTTCGCCATTGGCATATGGCAACAGTGTGATACCTGATGCTGACAGCCTTCCGTTACTCCTATGTTATGTTTGGGAAAATGTAAACCGTTTTTTTTTGGTTTACATTGCCGTGGCCTTATGCTACGCCTGCGCCACTTCGTGGATCGCTATATGCCTTCATTTGCATGGTGCAACACCGCACATGGGGTGTTTAGCATACCTACGATGGGGGCGGCGCAGATCCGGCGCATGCCGGTAGTGCACGTGGGATTGGATCGTACCTGAATCGCTCGGCGGCCATATTTGGCATTGTAACGCCTACGCTATGCGTGCGCCTGGCGCAAGGTTCATGAATCCCGGGGAAAGTATATCAGTCAAAATACTTTTCGCCTTTGTGTTTCAGGCCATCTTGAGATGCCAGTCTCTGTAAGTTTAACCCAGCTAATACATTTAGAGGTTTTGGTTCTTGCTGAAGTGCATCATTAAAATGAATGTGTTTGCCCTTATCCCAACCTCTGTTTCTACAACTCTCCTCTTGGGCAGCTGATATTTGTGGTTCCCCAGGTTTTCACTGAAATTATTTTTTTCACAGCTGTTCCAAGTCTATTACAACATTATAAATAGGGCACTTAAAGCTGTTTACGTAACTTTATTATCATTTTCTACAGATATTAATCTCCACTGAAAATTTACAGTTCCTTTAAGTTTCTTACCTTAGCTAAAGCGTTGACTAAACATATAAAAATAGTTACATAATTCTCAATTTGTGGTAAGAGAAGCCTGAGTTTGCATGTTAATTATTGTAAAATTGTTATAGGCATTCTTGGCTTTGTTTTAACTGTTTCTTATCTTGGACACTGGATTAAACAGTGGGTGCCATCAGAGGTGAAAATGGTCCTATCCAACTTGATGAGGTGCTAAGTGCATTAGTTTCTGGCTTGGAACTGACTTTCATTTCATTGAATGAGAGGTTTAAATGCTGAGCTGTTTTAAATGTCATGCATTTCAATGTATGTAGTTATCTGAATGTGTTAACCAGTGTAAACTATTCATGCATTCATTACAAAGTAGTTAAGTTAGATTAAGATAGATATTGTCTATGTGCATCATGTGGAGAGACAAGTCTTGTCTAAATTGTTTGGGGGTGGGTATGCTGTTTTGTGTAATAATAAGTGTGAAACTATACAGAATTACACTCAGCTGTGGAACTCACAGACATAAGGGAAGGTTGGATAAGAAGTTAGTGCGGCCGTTTTTTTTTTTTATTAAATTACTACTTTTTTTTAAGAATTTTACTTTTGTTTTTGGTAACAGTGGGATTATAAATAACTGTCATGATTTGCTATAGGTGACTTGAATGTTGGAGTAGGTTTTGTAGATAGAGGTGATATTCTACTGTTTAAGCTGTTCTGCAGAGTCTGTGCAAGTCATCTGGAGAGGCAGTTAGCTTTGTAGGAGATGGTTGCTCGAGGAATTAATGGAAGTTGTTTACACTTCAAACTTGGACATTACAGGTAAGTGGACATTTTTAAGTATGGAAGATTCTGATTTAAACTGTTTGCTGTTGATGGCATCTCTTGTGTTTGGTTTCATTACTGGAGAAATTTAAGTGGACATCATGTATTTAATGTACTTCTTGTTTCCATGTTGCATGGATTATAAAGTCCAAAGCTTTGTATTTTAGGTCTAATTTTTTACAGGTTGCTAGTTTTCCTGCACTCTGAGTGTGCCATAATTTCAGTGTGTGTTTGTGATAATGGTGGAGTGTTATTTACATTGCTAAATGGCTATTTTTTCACTGATTGTTTGGGAGTCTTGTTTTTTAGGAGGTTTACTGTGTTTTTTGCTTGGAGCTGCAAGATTTTAGCTCAGCTGAGATGATGTGTTCATTGCTGAAAGTTTTAGCGTGTCTTATTATTTAATTATTTCTTACACAATATTTATTCTGTTTTCCTTTTGTGGATAGTGACAATAATTTTAGAATTAGTTTTGTTGAGGGGCTGTGAAATAGGGGTTGTCACTTCATCTCCTGGTGCTGTATGTGGCAGTGATTATGGCCATGTTCTATTGCTCAGATACTCGGTAGGTTTTCCTGCTGGCTGTACTGAAACAACGGTCCACTTCCCATAAGAATGTGGCTCCAGTGAGACATTCTGGTGCATGTTTACAAGCCTACTGAAGGATGCTACAGGTTAGTGTACATTTTTTATGTATGAGATTATTTAAAATCTCTTTCATTATTCATGTCAAATCTTGAATTTGGAGTATATGTTGTGGGAAGAAATAAGTATGAATGATGCATTCAGTGTATTGTTGTGTCATGTTTTGTGTATAACATGTAGGTTCATAGGTTTATACTAGACTGATAACCACCACAGTCTATACAAGTCCAAAATCTGGTATACCTTTTAAACATTACCCTAATTCATGGTAGTAGGAATATAACAGGATTTTCAACAACATGGATTTCCTAAAGATTAAGTTGTATGAAACTCAAATGTCTGACATTGCAGACTGACTGTAATCTTCAGTGATTTACCAGAAAATCAAAACATTTTATAAGGAGAAATATAATAACATGAGGTAAAATCAGGGATAGTTGAGCAGTATAAAGTAGTTAATCCCAGTAGTATTGCTTTCATATTTTTTCAGTCTAATGATTTTTGTTGTGGTAAGGATGGCCAGTTATTTCCACATATTTCCTTATCTGGGTACAGTTCTTGGTTTTCATTTGCATAGTTGTTGCAATCACAAGTTATATATTATATTATATATTATATATTATATTATATTATATTATATTATATTATATTATATTATATTATATTATATTATATTATATTATATTAGTGGGGTGTAGGCAGAGGAAACATTTGTAAGGACAAGGTCAAGCACATTTGTTTACTGATGTCTGATTACTGGGAATGTCTAACTGGGTGGGTGTCCATTTTTACTGGTGGCCCAGGGAGAAAAGTTTCACAGTATTTCAAACACTTTTTGAAAACAATTTGAAAAGCCTCAAAAATAAAACAAAACAGCTACATTTTAAATAATTATAGCAAATAGGACAGAATGTGTCAAAATTAGGTAAAACAAAGACAACTTATACAACAATAATTTAGCTCTATATTCTGTCCTCGAAAAGGCGGTTCAGCAAACGGCATTTACATTGAAAATGCCATTCAACAAACTGTTCACAGTGAGATCATGGTACAGTGAAGATCAGAATATCTGCCCTTTTCTCACTGCAGTGCGATCTCAGAGTTGGTATATATGATTAGCGGGGGGGGGGGTAGCACAGACCCCCACAAGAGCGAGTTCGCTGACTGGCATTTTCGATGTAAATGACGTTCACTGAACTGCATTTTTGAGGACATAATATAGACCCAAATAATTTAATTAGAGAAATTTTAGACAGTTTTTAGAAGTTAAAGTTAAACTGGTGTAATACATACAAGAATTTCAATACGAATATAGGGATATAGTAAGTTATTACATATCTAGATAAAGATATGAAGTAAATGAAAATGGGAAGTAAGGAGGTATGGGTTATGACTAGGAACTTGTTCTTATTTCGGAATATCGTTATCCTGAGGTCGAGCAAAAATAGAAACAGATTTTGGCTAAGAACTATTTCACAATGGTTTTGAAGGGCTGGGGGGGGAGGGTATTGACCTGATGGATATAGGTAAGGAGTTCCATGCCTTAGCAACATGGTACAAATATAGATCATGCCCTGCAGGTTTGATAGGGTTGTGGACAGAAAGGTTTTTCCTCACTGAATCATAACGGAGTATGAACATAGTTGTATAGAATGGTATTTAGTAATAGTCAAGCAGATGATAGCTAGCTAATGTTGTCAGTGGGAGGAAGCTCTGTATATGTTAGTTGAAGGGTTAGTTCTAACCAATTTAGGCTTTCATTGCTATACAACAGTGGGTTCTGAAAGGGACATTTGCTGCAAATTTAGCCACTTGATTATAGCATTGCTCAAAATGTGCCTTATGTCCTTTGTGGAAGTTATTAAGAATGGGTGCTCCTTAAACTATTGAAGGGAAGTGCTAAGTAGTGGCGAGTGAAGCTTTAGTTGTGTTGGTGATAAAGATTTTGATCTCTATAGCATTCCAAGTTTTTGGTGATTTTTTATGCATTTTTGTATGTGTATGTGAAATGTAAGATTATAGATTCGGAGGTAAGGTAAGTACTAGGCTAGCTGCTGTTGCAGGCCTCTTTATCTAGCTAATTTCCCGTTTTTTAAATAACCTATCCCACTTGGTTGTAGATTAGCCTTACCTGTCCCATGGTTGAACATGACATATTACCCATAATGAGAATAACTGGGATCATCCACTAAAATTACAAAAGGTCACACCAATAGAAAAGAAAAGGCACAAGCAGAGTAAGGGACCACAAAATTATGCTGTAGCACAAGTAAAAGCCGTTTATTCCTTACAGGTTAAAATCGCGCATTCACATAAGCTCTTTTGTCTCTGCTAATTCAGAGACTTATTCAGATAACCAAAATAGATAATAAACCATTTTTATATAAAATCTAATCAGTTATGTCATCAGTACTACGGCCCCTAATTAGTACAACAAGCCTACCAGCACACTCAGTACATTACATATGCATGACAGAAAGAAAGCTAAATTACAGTTCTCATTTATAAATATAGTAAAATTACAAAATGAAATAAATTATAGTAAATAATCACTATATATACAGGAATCATAACAAAATAAATATCATAAAAGCATTCATTAAATCCCATAAAATCCATAAAAACCTTAAAATATATATAAAATGCATCTGATACATTAAAATTCATCTGTCTAGAGCTTTCAACTTTAAGAAACAGGACTGTGAAAATGTATTATTAAGACCTGGCCACTATATGGCATTTGTTCTCAATTGCCATAAGGCCTTATGTTTTTCTAATATAAGTGACCAGGGACCACCTCTTTTATCAGGATAAGGACCTCAGTAATAGCAAATTTAAAATTATGGTCCACAAATTCTAAACAATGCTTTGCCAATACATTTTTTATTCCTTATGTCCCCGAGATGTCCATATATGCGATTCTTGAACTTCTGCTCCGTCCTTCCAATATAAAAACAGGGACATTTGGAGCAAAATGCACAATACACTATTTTTTCAGTATTACATGAACACTTGTATTACATGAACACTTCTGATTTAACTTTACAAGTGTATCGTTTTGGGCCAGTTTCTAGCTTTTTCCAGCCCCCTGGTATAAAACGCGGTAAACGCGCGTTTTTCAGCTTGTACCTACTCAGCACAGACTCCACGTGGGCCAGCAGAGTAATCCAGGCTGCAGAGAGCTGAATAAGCGACTTTTCTTGATACTAAGTATATTTTTTGTTGCTTTCCACATCTGAATACCTAGCGACTGTATTTCGCCTGCCTTTCTGTTACATTGAAGCTGTTTTTACTGCATTTAACTTAATATTGCACTTGGAATCCTTGTTTGTTACTATTTGACTGTATTTGTAGCAAATTCTTCTGTGTAAGCTGTAGTAGCTGATTCATAGCATTTATAAGTGTTTGCTGTACCTGTTTCTGCCTGTTTTGTGAAAAAAAAGAAAAAAGAAAAAATATCTCTTGTTTTTCCTGCTTTACTAGTTTAGTCCAGTTTCAGAGTTGCTGATTCCTGGGCTTTGGTTGTAGTTCCTGTGTACTGTTTCCTTGCCTTATTTGGGGAGAGGAAGTTACCTTGCTTACCAGTGGGAGTGGGAAGCATTGAGCTGCCTTTTGTCCAGTTTTGTGAGGTTTCAGCCAGTAACTAGTAGTTTATTGGTCGTTTTGGGCCAGTTTCTAGCTTTTGAAGGCCCCTGGTATAAAACGCGGTAAACGCTAAGCTGAGCTGCCACTGTTGCACACTAGGGCAGCGCCGTTAAGCAGGTTTAAACTATTCGGCTACCTAAAGTCCACTCTTCAAATTTTCCCTTAAAACTACCTTCCTCGAACTATACTACTGATCAAATCAGAGTATCCTATAATTAAAAAGATCATCTCTACTTGACTCCAAGTAGACTATTCTCTATCTGTTAAACCTAGCACTTGCTCCTACAGTACTTATTACCTTGATACGGCACTCTTGTCATAGATAGTACCCCAAAAGGCAACCCCCATTTCTCGGTCACCCACGCCCCCGGAATCTTTTTTAAAGTTTTTGTCTATCCTTCTAGCATGTCGAGGGATCAGTTGCTAGTGTCCTCTCCTGCTCAGCTGGTGAACCTGAATATTGAGGCAATGTTACAATTGCCTCATGTACACAGACAACCCTCTCCTCCTCCCACAAAACACAAATACATGCGAGAGATGCAACTATACGGCCAAACTGGAGTCTGAGCTCTCTCAACATAGGACTGGCAAGACCAGTCAGGAGGAGAAGGTTACCACACACACTATAGACCCAGTCTCACATAGTACCATTACAACCTCAAATCATACACATAAACACACAAAGACATACTCGAGGCTCTGATCAAAAATCTACCAAAACAGCAGAGGCCACCAAAGCAGACACCCAAACAACCACCACCTCAGAACACAACACCTGCAACACATAGACCTCACAGTCAGAGTGTCAAACAGTCACAGCCCTTAAGGCCAAACACAATGCCAGACACACTAGTCATTGGTGACTCCATAGTCAGACACACTGACGTCCCGCTCACCAGACTGAGTAAGGAGAAGGTCACAGTAAGCTGCCTGTCGGGTGCTAGAATCCGCCACATAACGCAAGCACTCAGGTCTCTCAACAGCAGGTACAAATATGACTCAGTCATTGTCCACGCTGGTGTAAACGACCTGAGACGTACCTCCTTGGACTACATGAAAAGAGACATTGAGGAGCTCTCTGATTATGTAGCCCAGGCAGGTATGACCCTGACCTTGAGCAGTATCCTACCTTCACCAAGAATGATGCCACAATACAGAGATAAGATGATCAGCTTTAACAATTGGCTTAAACACTGGTGTCATTCAAAGGGGATCCAGTATCTGTCTGCCTGGGATGACATGCTGGACAAGCCACGCTGCTTCAAGGGACGGCTTGCACCTGTCACCCCTGGATTCCGGATATTGGCAAAGGCTCTTGCCACCCCCATAGTGCCATTTTTAGGCAAGGCTCAAATTCTAAACCTACCACCCTAGAACACAAAAAAGGAAAAAAACTAAGGGTAATGCTGCTCAATGCCAGAAGTCTAAATCTCAAAATGCACGCACTCGAGGCCCTTCTCAGTATGGAGAACATCGATGTCTGTGCTGTGACAGAAACCTGGTTCAAGGCTCCTGAGAGCACCCCAGCACTATCAGGTTTTACCTCATATCATGCGTTCCGTCCCCAAAATCCGGACAATACCAAGAAAGGAGGGGGGGTATCCATATTCATCAAGGACACCCACACCTCAAGACTGGTGGCAACGCACGATGCATCGGAGACCATCCAGGTGCAATTAACCATAGGCAAGACTGCTCTGCAAATTGTAGCATGTTACAGGCCACCTCACAAACTCAGGAACCTCACATGGCCTTCCTGAAAACACTAGAGGGATAAATGTATCACCAAACACCATCATACTAGGTGACTTCAATTACCCTAATATAGACTGGGAACACTACTCAAGCCCAAACACCCTAGCCCAAAAGTTCCTGGAATTCATAAACTCAAATGCCATGGAACAACTAGTCACCATCCCCACAAGAGGAGATAACATACTTGATCTCATCATCACGAACATGGGAGCACAATGTTCAACACCGAAGTATACCCTCACTGGTGAGATCAGATCACAAACTAATCTCGCTGGAGGTCCTCATCCCACCCCCACCTGAAATAAAAAGACCACAGTAAAGAACTTCTCAAAAGCCGACTTCACACTTCTAAAGACTAGTGTGGTCTCCTTTAAGGCCCCCGAGCCGGCGGAAAACAATACTCAAGCCGCTGAATCACTTACAAATGCCTTCTACCAGCACCTGCAGGACTGCATGGATAAGGCAATCCCAAGCAAAACAAAGACTCTTTGTACCAAAGGCAAGCGTCCAGTCTGGTGGACCCCAGCCATAAACAAACTCTACAACAAAAGGAGGAAGCTACTACAAGATAGAGCAAAATCCTTAAAAGGTAAGACACCCTTGATCACTATAAGTAAAACTCAGCACCAAACACACAAGATAAACCAATAAAATCCAAAGACGATCAGGAACACAATAAGAGAGAGTTCGTATAATAAAAATAATTTAATATTGCCACACAAGTAGCCGCAGGTAATATAACCCACCTTCTTCAGATTACACAGCAGAACATAAAAAAACTTCATTTATGCATTTAAGCATGAATTTTGCCCAATTACATTAAAGTGCATTTTATAAACTATTTAGTTACCGTAGCGACCTTAAAGTAAGATCGCTACATGCTGCTTGCACTGTTAACATCCATGAAAGTGCATGCATTTAAAATCGCAAATATTTTGAAAAAACATTAATGCATGTCTTGCTTATTTTAAACTAACCCGTGTCAATTCCCTTGCATTACGGCAGACTATCGATATATTTACTATAGCAAAAGTTAATGCAAGGGAAAATTATTCACTAGGAAATAAAAAACCAAATATATAACCCTCTCTAAACTTTGCACCTCCAGGGTGACAGTAATGTATGATGTTATTATACTTTGTATTAAATATAATTCTATTGCAATGGCACATATTGTGTAAATGTTAAAAAATATAATGTTATACATGCATTATTCTAAATAAATCTAAAATTATATGCAAATCTCACTATGCCTAAACAATTCCTATTCTTACTGCTTTAAGGCAATATTATTACATAAATTTACCATTAAATAAATAGATAAATAAAACACTTAATGTTAATTTTTATATATTATTAAACTAACCTTAATTGTATAATAAAATCTACAACTTCATTCCTATAATAATGTATGACCATAAGCATAATATTCACAATAGTAACGTGAATTACCTTATTATACAATTAAGGTTAGTTTAATAATATATAAAAATTAACATTAAGTGTTTTATTTATCTATTTATTTAATGGTAAATTTATGTAATAATATTGCCTTAAAGCAGTAAGAATAGGAATTGTTTAGGCATAGTGAGATTTGCATATAATTTTAGATTTATTTAGAATAATGCATGTATAACATTATATTTTTTAACATTTACACAATATGTGCCATTGCAATAGAATTATATTTAATACAAAGTATAATAACATCATACATTACTGTCACCCTGGAGGTGCAAAGTTTAGAGAGGGTTATATATTTGGTTTTTTATTTCCTAGTGAATAATTTTCCCTTGCATTAACTTTTGCTATAGTAAATATATCGATAGTCTGCCGTAATGCAAGGGAATTGACACGGGTTAGTTTAAAATAAGCAAGACATGCATTAATGTTTTTTCAAAATATTTGCGATTTTAAATGCATGCACTTTCATGGATGTTAACAGTGCAAGCAAAAGCATGTAGGTAGCGATCTTACTTTAAGGTCGCTACGGTAACTAAATAGTTTATAAAATGCACTTTAATGTAATTGGGCAAAATTCATGCTTAAATGCATAAATGAAGTTTTTTTATGTTCTGCTGTGTAATCTGAAGAAGGTGGGTTATATTACCTGCCGAAAGCGCTAATTCTACTTGTGTGGCAATATTAAATTATTTTTATTATACGAACTCTCTCTTATTGTGTTCCTGATCGTCTTTGGATTTTATCACTATAAGTAAAAAACTAAGAGCTCTCATAAAATCATCCAAAGCAAATTTCGAGAGAAAAATAGCTAAAGACTCAAAAGACAATCATAAGGCCTTCTTTAGCTATGTTAGAAACCTAGGAGGAAACTCCCAGATATGCTCAGAACTAGTTCAAAATGATGTGAAGATTACTGATCCTACAGACATTGCCAACATACTGGCTGACAGGTTCAGTGCAAACTTCTCCCCCCCTCCCCCCCAAAAGGAGAGATATCTATACCAAACGAGTGCAGCCCCCCAAACATCTCCAGCGCCCAAGTGAGAACTGCTCTCTCCAAAGCAAAAAACACAGCATCCATGGGACCTGATGGTGTCCCCGGCTGTGTGCTCCACGAACTCAATGAGGAATTAAACCCACAGCTAGGACAGCTGTTTAATCAAAGTCTTACCTCTGGATACGTACCCAGGGAGTGGCGCACTGCAACTGTGGTCCCACTTCACAAAGGCGGTGCCTCCAAAGACCCTGGAAATTACCGGCCCATTAGCTTGACAAGCCTTATCTGCAAAGCCATGGAGAGGATCATAATGGACCTCATAAATAAAGACATAGGCAATTTGCAGACTTTGGATCCAACCCAGTTTGGCTTTGTCAAAGGCAGATCATGCCTTTTAAACTTGGTTGACTTTTTCAAAACAGTCACCAAAGCCATTGATGAGGGAAAGGCAGTCCATACAGCCTACCTCGATCTGGCTAAGGCCTTCGATACAATACCTCACTCGGGTATCATTGAAAAACTCATCAGCTTAAATGTTAACCCATACATCACAAGATGGGTTGCAAACTGGCTGAGTGACAGAACCCACAGGGTCAGAGTTGCTGGCGCCATGTCAGACTCAAAGACTGTCACAAGTGGTGTCCCACAGGGCTCAGTCCTGGGCCCACTCTTGTTTGGCATCTACTTTTCCGAAGTACAAGCAAACACAGGAGGGTTATGGCTGACAAAGTTTGCAGATGACTGCAAACTGGGCGCCATAGTAAAAAACACATCTGACACAGATATCCTTCAGAAGGGTCTCACAGAAATGGATAACTGGTGCCAGAGCCACGGCCTAAAGTTAAATGCCAAAAAATGCATAGTCATACCCTTCGGGAAAAACAAGGTTACCCCTAGCTACCAAATAGGTGGCAATCCACTGAGCACAGAAGAAGTTATCAGGACCTGGGGACCCAGGTTGATAGTAGTCTGTCATTCGACACCCATGTAGCTAAAGTAGTTAGGAAGACCTTCTACATTGCCCACCTTATCATGAAGGGATTCTCATCTAGATCAAGGTTGTCCCTTTCCTTATCAA
>NW_025050725.1:0-13865 GCF_019279795.1 Protopterus annectens
TTGACAAACCTAGACAGGTTTGCCAGCAAAGTAAAAGGAAATTGAGATTGTTAATGCTAGGAGCATTAATAGTAAAATTTGTTTATTAGAAAATTTGCTACGTTCCCACAAGATAGATGTTGTTATAGTTTGTGAAACATGGTTAAAGAACAGTGATTGGAAACCAGCTTTGTCGGGGTGTAAATGTTTTCACTGTAACATATTCTAACAAAAACCTGGTGGAGGTGTTATGACAGGGATTAAAGATAGCTATGAGACTTGTGATTATTACATGTTCAATGATAACACCAGTACTATAGACTGTGTAAATGTGACAATAAAGACAACCCTGGAACATATAACAATTGTTGGAGTGTACAGACCACCAATGTCAAGTGCAGATGACCTAGAGGAATTCATACATTTCTTACATGAATCACAGGAGGGAAGAATAATATTAGCTGGGGACTTAAATTTATCAGAAACAGACTGAAATAATATTGATTCAACAATGTTAGTAAAGAAATTATTCACAGAGTATATTCAGGAACAACAAATGCTTCAGATTGCAAAAAAACCTACTAGGGGACAGAATATACTAGATATTGTTTGTGTTCCCAAAGAAATTACTGTAACTTCAAGTCAAGCTTTACCACCATTGATGTGCAGTGATCATGGGGTCATAAAGGTTAATTTGTTGCTAGATAATTCAGACAAACTGAAATCTAAGCCAATGCACAGAAGGTTAATTACAGATTATAGGGAAGCAAAACAGTTACTATATAAAACTAACTGGAGTGAGGTGTTCAGTGGAAAAACTGAAGATGGAATGTGGAAAGTTTTGAAAGAGAAATAGTTTGAGTGCAAAAAGTAAAAAAAAAATGTTTAACATTAGGATCTAAGCATGCAACATCAGGGGGGTATATTTCCATAAAAACAAGATACCTGATTAAGATGAGAGACAGACAATATAAGAAATGGAAGAGAGGTTGAACTACAACTTTGAAAACTGAAATAAACGAGCTGGAAAAACAGATTAAGCATAGTGTTAGACAAGATCAAGAAAAATTTGAAGAAAATTTATATAAAGATATTGAGCATAATAGGAAATCCTTTTATAGATACATAAGATGTGGAACGAGTAAAGATACACAAATTGATAAACTGTGTACAGATTCTAAAATTTATTCTCACACACAACAGATTATAGATATATTTACAAAATCTTATGCAAAGCAGTTTGGCTCCACAAAAGGGATGGTAAGTTGTCCTAGTGACATCCAGGTGACCCCAGATACTGGAATCAAATTAGATTATATTGAAAAAGAACTGTGCAAACTGGATCCAAACAAAGCGCAGGGAGGAGACTGACTAAGTAACAATGACCTGAGAACACTCAAGCAAGAACTTACACTGCCATTACATCTATTATTCACTAGGTCATATAAATATGGGGAGATTCCTCAAGATTGGAGACATGCACTTATTAAACCTGTCTTTAAGGGAAAGGGGAGTGGGACAAATGCAAAATCATATAGACCCTTAAGTCTACTTTCATGGTATGGATAAATAATGGAGAGGGTAATAATGGATAAGTTATTGACAGAACTGGATAGGTTGGGACTTGAAACCATATATCAGCATGCATATGTTGAAAATAGATCTATTACCACCTGTAACATGATGTTCTATAACAATATAATAACAGCTATGAATGAAAAATTGTGCTGTGATGTGATTTATATAGACTTAACTTCAGCATTTGACAGGGTCATGCACAAAACACTGATCAATAAATTAGTACAACTAGGTATTGCTGTACTGTTGATAAGATGGTTAGCTGCATGGCTTACAAATAGGACATGGCAAGTATCACACACCAACTGGACAGGTGAAATCCTTGGTTACAGTCCAGGTGTCCCACAGGGCTCTGTACTATGCCCTTACTTGTTTAGATTGTGGGCCGGATTTATGAAAGCTTGCACGGAGTGCAAGAAGAGTGTAGGAGCTCACAGAGGCAATATGTCTGCCGTGTGATCCAGGTACAGCCAGCAGGGACGTGCACGAGAGCTGCTAAAGCTACTCTTGCACGGACAGCATCATAGTTTGCAAATTACCTCATTTGCTGCTGAACGCTATGCAAATTAGGTAAATTTGCAATCCAGGAAACACTAACCTGTCCGTGGAAGATTAGTGTTATCTGCAGAAATGTACTCTGTTGGTAACGGAGTACCTTTCTGCAAATAGCTAAACGGAGCTATGACAGCTCCAAATAAAGGATGCATACAGTTGAGGAAGCATGCCAATGGCCAAATATAAGGTCATTGGCATTTATAAATGTTTAAAATTATTAAAATCTAACTTTTTGCCCCTGATCTCCGATGTTTAAGTTTAGCGCAGTGGCGCTTTAAAAAACAAGAAAATAATTTAAAAATAGCCAAAAATAGCCATTTTCACTAAAAAGCTTATCCTGCCATGCAGGTGAATGGCAGGCTGAAGACAACATGGCCACTGAGTAGTGGTTGCTAAGGGGGGAGAGCTCAGTGTGAGAGATGTAACCATGCATTAGTAGGCAATCCTATGCAAATGAGGATAAGGATAGTGAATCCCAATTTTCCCCAGCATGTGAGCCATGTCCCAAGAGTGTAAGTGAGTAGTAGAGTAGAATATAGGTAACATCATGAGGGGGTGTGTCAGAAAGGCTGCAAGCTTATTGGAGCACAGTGTCTTGTGTTTGCCCTGAGTTGCTCAGGATTGCAAGAGGCGTGTCTACAGTTGTCCTTTCTGAAAACCAGAAGCCAAAGGTGTATGCCGTGAATATATCTGAAATTTCTTGCAAACATGCACACAGCCAGGCGCTCATATCGCTTGCCGTGGCTACCCTGGGCGGAAACAGAAAGGGAAAAGGAAGGAAAAAGCAGTAGGGAAGTTAACCAAGGAGAACTAGCAGAGCTGCCAGGTGAAATATATCAGAATCAGCCAATTACACAGGTAGCAGACTAGGCCAGCCCAGCCCAGCACTTTAAACTCTGCAAACAGCATTCTTCCCTGTTTTTTTCCAAAGAACTCTGCAAAACTGCAGTATACAAAGAGGGAAAGCTTAAAAACTTTAAAGTCAGACAAAATGTTAGAGGCTGCTCTTGCTATCATAAACCAACATGTGCAAGGTGCTGAGGGAAGTGATGTTGTGAATGCTGCTGAGCAACCCACAGTGAGGAGATGGAGAAGAGTGTACAGACCCAGGGTAACCTACCAGGGGTTACATGAGCTGGAGATAGTGGAGCGCTATAAGGTGGACAGAGACCTCCTGCAGTAAATTGTTGAGCTGTGCCGGCTATGCCTCACACACAGAACCAACAGAGGGGAACCCATCCCAGTGGATACCAAGGTATGTGTTGGCCTAAGAATACTAGCTACAGGTACCTTCCAGAGACCAACTGATGATATGATGGGGATCTCACAGGCATCAGCATCCAGGGTACTGCACCAGTTCCTGGATGCCATGTCAGCATATGTCAGTGAGCACGTATATTTCCCCAATTCCTGTGAGGCATTGGCCAGCAATATGCATCTTTTCCACCAAATAGCAGAATACCCTGAGGTAGTGGGTGCAATAGACTGCATGCACATACACATAAAAGCACCACTCGGTGAGTGGGTAGGGTCTACATCAACCGCAAGGGCTTCCCTCCATCAACTGACAGGTCGTGTGCGATGCCCAGGGCATAATAATGAATGTGTGTGCTGGCTGCCCTTGAAGTTATCACGATTCCCACATCTGGCATCTGATGCAGCTGTACCAGAGATTTGCCAATGGGGACATCTCTGATGGTCACCTAGTGAGGGATGTTGGATATGCACTGGAGCTGTGGCTGATGACACCCATCAGAAATGCACACAAACCTGAACAAGAACTCCATAATGAGGCACACGCACAAACAAGAAACATAATTGAGCGTGTGTTTGGAATGCTCAAGTCATGGTTCCGGTGCCTGGACACATCTGGTGGAGCCTTGCAGTACTCAGCAACTACATGTACCCAAATTGTCATGGTATGTGCCATGCTACATAATATGATCCTGCGGAAACAGCTGCAGCAGGAACAACATGGGGTAGGGCCAAACAGCCCCCCACCATTGCCAAGGCCTGCACAGGCACAGCGTGACTCGGAGGAGGTCACCCCCTCATTGGTCAGGTCTGACAATAAGCAAATCACCCTTGACATCTACATCCCACCCCCATCCCCCAGTAAGGAAACCTCCTTAAAAAACTTCTCCAAAGCCAACTTCAAGCTATAGAAGTCAGAAGTGACAAACTTCACAACACCCACGCAGATGGGATCTGGAAGTTCGACTGCAGAATCCTACAATAAGGCACTGTATGAGCACATCCACTCGTGCATGAATCGTGCCATCCCAAATAGAACCAAGATGCTCTTCTCCAAAAAAAGGAAGCCAATCTGGTGGTCCTCAGGTAAACAAACTATACAACAGAAGGAAGAAACTGTTGCAAAAAAAGAGGAAAATCCCAGGATGCAAAAAACTCCCTCACCAGCCTCAGTAAGAAGCTGAGATCCCTCATAAAATCCTCAAAAGCTAGTTCTGAAAATAAAATTGCCAAAGATTCCAAAGACAACCACAAGGCATTCTATAGTTATGTCAAAAATCTAAATGGCAATGCTCAGATCTGCTCTGAGTTACAACAGAATAGCATTAAATATACTGATCCCAAGGATATTGCCAATATCCTGGCAGATCAATTTAGTGCCAACTTCACCCCACTCTCACCCCCTAAAGGACCCATCTCAATACCAAAAGATTGCCAAATTCTGATAATCACGGCCACACAGGTAGAAACCGCACTCTCCAAAGCTAAGAATACAGCATCCATGGGACCAGATGACATTTCAGGCTGTGTACTACATGAACTACAAAATGAAATGGCACCTCACCTAAGTGTCATGGTTAATCATAGCCTCACCTCAGGCTTTGTGCCCACTGAGTGGCACACAGCTACAGTTATCTCGCTCCACAAGGGAGGATCCACCTTGGATCCCGGGAACTACAGTCCCATCAGTCTAACAAGCCTGATTTGCAAGGGCATGGAACGCATTATCATGGAACTTATAAACAAAGACATTGGCAACCTTCAAACACTAGACCCCACCCAGTTTGGGTTTGTGAAGGGCCGATCTTGTCTCTTGAATCTGATTGACTTCTTCGAATCAGTCTCCAGAGCTGTGGACGAGGGTAAGGCAGTCCACACAGACTATCTGGACCTTGCCAAGGCCTTTGACACCATCCCCCACTCTGGAATCATAGATAAACTTACTAAGCTGGGCATAAATCCCTATGTCACTCGATGGGTTGCTAACTGGCTTACTGACAGAACCCAGACAGTAAAAGTAGCCGACTCCAAATCCAGCTCCAGACAAGTGACAAGTGGAGAACCTCAGGGTTCAGTCCTGTGACCACTCTTGTTTGGCTTCTACTTCTCTGAAGTACAAGCCAACACTAAGGGACTCTGGCTAACAAAGTTTGCAGATGACTGCAAACTGGGAGCCATTATTGAATCCCCCAAATGACGTGGATATTCTACAAAAGGGCCTTACAGAAACAGATGCCTGGTGCCAGAACCATGGGCTCAAGCTTAATGCCAAGAAATGTATAGTTATCCCCTTTGGAAAAAAACATGTACCCATGAATTACCACATAGGTGGCAAGACACTAAACATTGAAAGTGTGATGAGAAACTTAGGGACACAGGTGGACAGTGGTCTCACTTTCTATAACCACATTGCCACAACAGTCAGGAAATCCTTCTATATGGCACACCTCATCACTAAGGGATTTTCATCCAGAAAAAAGGAGGTCATTGTCCCACTGTACTCATCCCTCATTAGACCCATTATAGAGTATAATGCCCTGTTTGGTATGTACCTCACAAGACATCTGCAACAGCTTGAAAGGCCACAGAAATACCTCACTAAAAGAATCACAGGCCTAAAGCAGATGCCATATACTGACCGTCTAAAAAAACTCCAGCTATACTCTGTGGCATATCGTCTACTCAGAGGCGACTCTGCTTAACATACAAGGCCATGTCAAACTCTGAGCTGTTGGACATGCTCCACTTAAAGAAATCCCAATCCCTCAGAGCCACACGCTCCAGGGATCTAAACCTTGTCATCATAATGAACAAAACATGCTGGAGGGATAGGTTCCTGACCCAGAGACTCCCCATATTCTGGAATAGACTGCCCATACATATCAAGCAGAGTGCTTCTTTGGCCATCTTCAAAAGGAACCTTGATGATTGGATGGGAGATAGGAAATTCACCCCGGGGATCATGTCAGTCACCCTGCTAGACAGGGGCCTGGAGAAGTAAATATTGTGGGAAGAAATATCCAGGGAATTGTTATGGCTAGGCTTGCATAGGCCCTAGGGCCGATAGCCTAGTACCACCCTATGAACCTATGAAACTATGAACAACCTGAGCCTGCCCCAGTAGGCAGAAGGAGGCATTCCCAGTATGCCCTGGCCCTGGCAAAGGGGCAATGCATTACACATACATTGACTCAGTAGGAACCCTGGAAATGACATCTCTCTCTGACTCGCACATACAGTAAAAGGGATGCCTAACTTGACACTTCCTGTTTTCAAACATGTATAGGGAGTGTAATATGTGCATCCGACATAGGCAGCCCTGCAGCACCACCTGAGGCATGAGTCCCTATTTTAAGCAATATAAAGCACTGCTAAGCAAATTTTACCAGTACTGAGCATATTTAAATACAATTGCGTGTAGCTGCACACCACGCTAACCAGCACAACGTCAGGCAACGTTGGGCAATGTTGGGCAATGTTGGGCAAAGTCGGGCAAAGTCGAGCAAAGTCAGGTAAACACGCTCACACCTGCTTTACTGTTCCTTAACCAGTCAGGTCTGCCCAGCAGGAAAATAAAAAGCAGTGACAGGGCTCGAACTCAGGATACTGTGCACTATAGTCACAGTACTGAACCACTAAGCCATGACAGCATTTCACTGGTACAGGCACAACTTAAGTCACTCACACATACCAGTTGGGGGGGGTCACATACCTAACAGTCACAGCCAGCAGGACAATTGTAGACTAACGCAAACACAAACAAATGCTGTATCCTGCCCTCTGAAGAGGCATATGAGTAACCTCCCCCCAGGCCTATGCAGACAGATAACAGCAGGCCAGGCAGTGTGATGTGGGTTGGGTAGGCTATGATGTCACAAACGAATATGCATGTAATTGGAAGCTAAGGTTTGTAGTACAGTGGTATGCCTCAAGCCAGTACGATAGGCAACAGTACAGACGGAAATGGAGTACCTGACATAGCAGTGCAGGCCTAGAAAATGTGTATAAGTGTCAGGTGTACCCCTCATCCTATGTACACCCACCGTAACAATCAGGTGTGCCCCCGGGTAGAAATGTACAAATAATAGCTGTCCCCCCTGTATGTAGAAATGTTCAAAAGTCTATGCAAATTGACTCATGGAAGCTCTGCAGGCACAGTGTGCTTCCTGTTGATGTACAACACAAAGGTGAGCCCTGAAGTAAAAAACAACTTGATTTTTCACACACATATAGTATATATGCCCATAGTGGGCATGCTCACACACTTAAACAAATTTAGCAAATTTCAGTCAGCAACATGCTGAAAGGTCATACTGGGCATGCTCACACACTTAAACAAACAAAGCAAATGTTAGTCAACAACATACTGAAAGGTCATACTGGGCATGCACACACACTTAAACAAATGAAGCAAATGTCAGTCAACAAAATACTGAAAGGTCATACTGGGCATGCTCACACACAAACAAATGAAGCAAATGTCAGTCAACAACATACTGAAAGGTCATACTGGGCATGCTCACAGATTTAGGCCATGTCTGAGTACAGCAGTGGGCCACACATATCTGGCAGTTGCAGTTCTTACTCCAGACACTTGTCACTATTCACCAATCCTACCTTGTGCACACAGTGATATGAAAACAGACCCATATAATATATTGGACCCCTGTCATAATCAGATTATGTACTACAAGTACTTAAGTTGTTCAAAGAAAGTGAAAATGCAAAGAAGATCAATAAATCTCCGATCAGTATCATCAAGAAACAATGAGCACTCCTAACATTATCCAAGCCATGGTCTGGCAAAAATATTGCCAAAGAGTCCACAGAGAACCATGAAGTTTTCTTTCACTATGTCATAAATATCAATGTAAACTCACATATGTTCTGAGTCAATGCAAAGTGTAAATGAATACATGCACATGACTGACATTGCCAACATCTTGTCAGACAGGTTCATACATATTTACCCCCCTCTCACTGACAAAAGGGCCCATTACCATACCTGGAGACTGTGAAAACCCAGAAATCACATATACAATGGTTAAACAGCTCTATCCAAACCTAAAAACACAGCGTCTATGGGATGACATGGTTTCCCTGGCTGTGTCATATGTGAACTCCAAAACAAACAGACCCTGCACCTGAACAGTCTGTTGAGAGTCACCCTCTGTACAGGATATGAAACTGTTGAATGGGTTACAGCAACATTTGGCACACTCCACAAGTGTTGGTGCACAACAGACCATGGGAACTATAGTCTTATAAGCCTAATAAGCCTGATCTGCAAGGCCATGGAGTCCATCATTATGGAACTCATAAACAGAGCTATTGGGAGCCTCCAAACACCCAACCCTACCCATTGTGGTTTGGTCAGGGGCAGATCATGGTTCCTAAACCTGCTAGACAGTTTTCAAGGCAGTCACCCAGGACATACATCAATGAAATGAGCTTCACATGGCCTACATAGACCTTGAAAAGCCCTGTCCCAACATCCCACGCACATGTCGTATCCACAAAATCAAAAACCTGTGCATAAACTCGTATGTCATATGATGGATTGCCAGCTGGGGCACATATAGATCCCACAAGGTAAGAAATGTGGTCTCCTGTTCAAGCTGGTAACAACTGCTGTCCTCCATGGCTCAGTCCTGGGACCCCTCCTGTCTGGTGTATACTTTTCAGAAATACAGTCAAACACATGAGGGCTATGTTTAGCAAAGTTTGTGGATGACTGCAAAAAGGTTGTCATAATCAGTGTTTGGGACAACAGAGACATCCTTAAAAAGGGTCTCAGTCAGACAGATGTGGAGTCAAAATTATGGCCTCGAGCTACAGTCATACAAATACCACATAAGTGCCAACACCATAAATATGGAGGTAATAATAAGGGATCTATGGATACATGTGGATAGTCATCTCTACTTCCAGAAACACATTCACAAAGTGGTTAGAAAATCATGCTATGTGTCCCCACAAATTGCCAAAGTCTTTGCATGTAGGTCAAAGGAGGTTTCCTCTACTCATCAGTCATCAGACCCATCAGAGAGTATCACGTCACACTTGCGATGAATCTGACTAGGCACCTTCAGCAGCTGGAAAGACCACTGAAGTACCTCAACAAGAGGATTACTGGCCTCAAACAGTTTCCCCATGCAACAAGACTGAAGTAACTCAATCTGTACTCTGTTGCATACTGTCTACAAGGCGATCTCTGCCCAACAGACAGGTCCATGTCCAATGCAGAACTGATGTACATGTTCTATTTGAAGTAAACCCAAGCTCACTGTACCACATGCTCTAGGGATATCATCATCACAACAATAAATAGAACATGTTGGAGGGATATATTACTAACTCACAGACTTCCCTTGCTTTGGAACAGGCTCCCAACCTACATTAAGCTGAGTCCCTAACTGACACTCTTCCAGAGAAGCCTTGATGAGTGCATGTGAAACTGAACTGTCACACCATGGATCACTTCATCAGCTCTACTACACAGAGGCCTAGGAAACTAACCCCATGTGTAGCTGCACACTCTGGCCATACTAATACATATAGCCTATTACCTACCTATGTACCTATATATATATATATATATATATATATATATATATATATATATATATATATATATATATGTAGGGAGAACACAGTATAATAAGCCAAAGATGGATGGGCAGAGATGTATGTAAGAGGGTGACCATGATAGGGAGCCATCCAGGACTGTCCCACCCAGCACACATCCCAATGGCACAAAAGACATGAGGTGCACATCTCACCCACTGTACATAACAGCCACCAGTATCTGTAAGCATTACAATGTATGTGGTCCATGTACCTGCTGTACAACATGACTGTACAATGAAGTACGCATCTACTATCTGTAGACATGTACCTGTCGCATAGGTTCATAGGTATGTAGTAGACTATCTTCACAAAGGCATATATTAGCCTAGGCAAGTTGTGCAGCTTTCACCACCCCATTGGGTAGTCTCCCAAGCCCTAGTTCTAATAGTTAGTACCCTAAGCCCCTTTCTAGTGGGGCTGCTAATGTGATGACTGGTGTGAAGTGTCTGTTTCCCATCCACTCATCAAGGTTCCTATTGAAGAATGTCAGAGGGGCTCTGTCTGATGTACATTGGGACTCTGTTCCACAGTAAGGCAAGTGTCTGGGATGGTACTCTATCCCACCAGCATGTTGTATTCATTGTTGTGATGAGGTTTATATCCCTGGAGTGTGTAGTGTGACTCAATTCTGTTATCCGTAGATGGAGCATGTTCAACAGTTATGTGTTGGACATGGCTCCGTATGTTAGGCAGAGTGTGCCTCTGAGTAGGTGGCACGCAACGGAGAACAGATTTAGTTTTACCAGTTGTGTTGCATAACACAACTGTTTGAGGCCAGTAATCCTCTTGGTGAGGTACCTCTGTGGTCTCTACAGCTGCTGGATATGCTTAGTTGAGTACATCCAAAATGGTGCATTGTAATCAATGATGGGTCTGATGACTTAAGAGTAGAGGGCCACCACTACCGCTTTTGATCCTGATGCAAACCCTTTGTTGATTAGGTGGGCCACATAGGATTTCCCAATCACTTTGTCAACATGGTTGTCAAAGAAAAGATGACTATCTACTTGAGTCCCCAGATCCCTTATTACCTTGTCAGTTTTAAGGGGGTAACACCTATGTGGTAGTTTGTGGGTACTTTGTTTTCACCCAAGGGGATTACTATGCATTCTTCCACATTGAGCTTGAGGCCATGATTCTGACACCACACATCTGTCTCATAGAGTCCCTTCTGGAGAATATTTGTGTCATCCGGGGAATCTATTATGGCAAACACTTTACAGTTCCCAGCAAACTTAGTCAACCACAACCCTCCTGTGTTGGCATGTACTTTTGAGAAGTCTATATCAATCAGGAGGGACCCCAGGACTGAACCCTGGGGGACACCAGTTGTTACTGGTGGAGAGTCTGACATGTAGCCAGCAACTCTTAATTTGTGGGATCTATCTGTGAGCCAGTTTGCAATCCATCTTGTGATGTATGGATTCATGCCCAGTTTGGTGAGTTAATCTATGATACCTGACTGGGGAATGGTGTCAAAGGCCTTAGCAATATATAGGTAAACTGTGTGGAGCTCATTTCAATCATCTGTAGCCTGGGTAACTGTCTCAGAGAAATCCACCCAGTTCAGGAGGTGTGATCTGCATTTGACGAAGCCAAACTGGGTGTGCTCAACTATGTGAAGGTTCCCAATTTCTTTATTGTTGACTTCCATTATGATTGGCACCATTGCTTTACAGATCAGACTCATCAGGTTCATAATGCATGAATGCCAAGGGTCTTTTGTGGCCCCACCCCTGTGGAGTGTGAAGAACGTTGCTGTACAACATTCTATGGGTACATATCCTGTAGAGAGCATGTAGAGAGAGGTGTAGGTATCCTTGATGAATATGGATACATCCCCACCCTATGTGCTATGATTCAGGTTCTGATGCTGGAAGGTATGGAATGAGTAGTATCCTGGTAGTGCTGGTGTGCTGTCTGGAGCCTTGAACTAGGTTTCTGTTACTACACAGATATCAATATTCTCCATACTGATAAGTGCCTCGAGTGTGTGCATCTGGAGGCTGAGACTTCTGGCAATGAGTAGCATTTAGCTCACTTTGTGGTTATTTGTGTTGGTTACAGGGTTTGGTTTGTCCTGAGTGACCGGTGTTCCACACCTGAAGTCAATGCCTCATTGGTTCGATCTAACCATAAGCTAATTATCCTACATATCCACATTCTGCCCCCACACCCCATTAAGGAAACCATGTTAAAAAATATCTCCAAAGACAACTTCATGATTCTTAAGACAGAAGTGGTGGATTTCAGGACACCCATGCAGATGGACAGTACAGTTAATTTTACTCACTGAATCCTACACAATTGCACTTTATAAGCACTTACATGAGTGCATGGATCGTGCTATCCCAAACAGCACCAAGACGCTATCCTCCAAGAAAAGGAAGCCAATCTGGTGGTCCTCTGCCATAAATAAACTGCACAACAGAAGGAAGAAACTGTTGCAAAAGAGGGTAAAACCCATGAGTGGAGGAGCTCCCTGGTCATTCTCAGTAAGAAGCTGCGATCCCTGATAAAATTCTCCAAAGCTAGTTACAAAAACAAAATCGCCACTGATTCTAAAGACAACCACAAAGCATTCTATAACTATGTCAAGAATCACAATGGCAACACTCAGATCTGCTCTGAGTTACAGCACAATGGCACTAAATATACAGACCCAACTGATATTGCCAACATCCTGGCAGATAGGATCAGTGCTAACTTTACCCCCTCTCACCCATGAAAGAGCCTATCTCTATACCGGAAGAATGCAAAGTTGCTGTCATCATGGCTACACAGGTAAAAACCACTCTCCAAAGCCAGGAACACAGCATCCATGGGACCAGATAACATCCCAGGCTGCGTTTTACACGAACTACAGAACGTACTGGCACCACACCTAAGTACCATGTTCAGTCATAGCCTCACCTCAGGCTTTGTGCCTGCTGAATGGTGCACAGCAACAGTTATCCTACTACACAAGGGGGGAGCCACCATGGACCCCGGGAACTAGCTACCCATTAGCCTGATGAGCCTGGTCTGCAAGGCTATGGAATGTATCATCATGGAACTTATAAACAAAGACATCGGCAATCTCCAAACTCTGGACCACAGCCATTTCAGGTTTGTAAAAGGCAGATCATGTCTCCTAAACCTGATAGACTTCTTCGAAGCAGTCACCAAAGCCGTAGACAAGGGTAAGGTGGTTCACACAGCCTATCTAGATCTTGCCAAGGCTTTCAAATAATTCATCCCCACTCTGGAATTATAGATAAACTCACTAAACTAGGTATAAATCCCTATGTCACAAGATGGGTTGCCAACTGGCTCACTGACAGAACCCACACTGTGAAAGTAGCAGACTCCAAGTCCAACTTCAGACCAGTGACAAGTGGAGTACCACAGGGTTCAGTCTTGTGTCCTGTCCTGTTTGGTATCTACTTCCCTGAAGTATAGGCTAACACAGAAGGACTTTGGCTAATGAAGATCCCAGATGACTGCAAACTAGGAGCCATAATCAAAACTACTAACGATGTGGGCATCCTACAAAAGGGCCTCACTGAGACAGATGCCTGGTGACAAAGCCATGGCCTCAAGCCCAATGCCAAAAGTGCATTATTGTCATCCCCTTTGGAAAAAACTCTGTACCCATGAACTACAACATAGGCGGTAGTATACTTAACACTGAAAGTGTGATAAGAGACCTTGGGACACAGGTGGTAAGTAGACTCTCCTTTGATAATCACATTGCCACAGTAGTCAGGAAATCCTTCTACATGGCACACCTCATCACAAAGAGGTTTAGATGCAGAAAAAAAGAGGTCATTGTTCCTCTCTATTCATCACTCATTAGATCCATTATAGAGTACAATGCCCTTTGTAGT
>NW_025050726.1:0-12084 GCF_019279795.1 Protopterus annectens
TATACAACACACACACACACACACACACACACACACACACACACACACACACACACACATTAATATTAATAATAACACACCACTAAACACACACACGACACTAGTAAAGTAGGGCTTAGTGCTAGGTGGTATTCAACCTAAAATGGTATAACCTACACAGTATATAGATTCCTACACACACACACACACACACACACACACACACACACACACACACACACACACACACATACACACACACACACACACACACACACACACACACACACACACTTACTTGCCAGTATTGAGATTAGAACCCCTACCTATCTATTTGTGTTATAGTGTTACACAGTTACCGCACATGCTAAAGAACTTACTGGGCTGACAACTGGCCAAAGGTTCTGATAAGGGGAATGACATCAGCAGGAGAGCAGTGAGTCAGAAACAAATCAAAATACTTCTTCCTACAAACATACACACACATATGCCAGATCTCAGTGTAGAAACCCTCCCTATCTCGTTATTTGTACTATACTGTTACACATTTATCACACATGCTACAGAGCTTACTGGGCTGACACCTGGCCAAAGGCGCTGATAACTGCAATAGCTGATGGGTTAATATTGGCAGGTGTGCCAGAAAGTCTGCTCTTCAGTTTTTCCCTCAGGATTCAAGGTTCTTTCCTGCTGCACTTCAAATAGCCTAATAGCTTTTCACTTCAACAGTTGTTTGTATCAGTTATTCTAGCACAGCTGAGAGCCATCAGCAGTAGTTGTTCCTCATGGAATTAGCTCCAGTACTTGCAGTTAGACCAATTTCTGGCATGATTAAAGTGCAGTTTTCTGTGATTTTGCCCATTATCCTGCTGCACTTGGGTATTCTGAGGCACTGTTACAACTGCCTCATGTACACAGACAACCCTCTCTTCTAAACTCCCAACACTCAGACTTGTGAGGGATACCACTATATCAACAAATTGGAAGATAGGCACTCTCCCACGAAGACTGGACTAGCTGGTCAAGTGATAAAGGTTCACACCTGCACCACACCACATGGAACACATGCCCCTCCAGAACACCCACTATCACAGCTCTGGCATGCAAACAAAAAACACACACTCACCTTCACAGAGGCACTCAATAGACATTTACCCAAACTGCAGAGACCACCAAAACAGACACCCCTCGACCACCATGACACAGTACAAAAAACAGGATATGATATCTCACTCTACAGAGGTAAAAATTCTCTAACTTAAGTCCCTAATGCTAACCACCTTGCCCAATACAGTAATCATAGATGACTCAATAGTGAGGCACACAGATGTCCCACTCACTAGGTTGAATATGGAGAAGGTAACAGTCAGCTGTCTATCAGGTGACAAAATCCAACACATAACACACCCAGTCAGGGCACTCCACAACAACTACAAGTATCACTATGTCATTGCCCTTGTGGTTGTGAAAAACCTGAGATGCACCAGCCTGGACTACATGAAAAGAGACATGGTGGATGTTCCAAATTATATGAACCTTAGCTGATTTGACAGTAGCCCTGAGCAGTATACTAACGTCAACCAGAATGATGTCGCAGTACAAACAACAAATGATTGACTTCAAAAATTGGCTTAAGTGTCTGATGTCATTCTCAGGGGATCTAGTATCTGTCTGCTTGGGATGACATGATTGATAGACCATGATGCCTTGTCAGAGATGGTCTGCATCTGTCACCCCTGGGTTTTCAGGTACTGGCTAAGTCAATGGCCACCTGTATAGTGCCTTTTTAGGCCGTGTTTCAAATCAAATTACCACTGTAACAGCTATAAATAAGTGCAATCTGAGGGTCATGCTGTTCAATACTAGACATCTAAATCTCAAGATGCAGTCACTCGAAGCACTCCTCAAAATGTAGAACATTGACATCTGTGCTGTAATGGAGACCAGGTTTACAGTAGCAGACAGCACCCCTGCACTACAAGGCTATAACTCATTCCACACCCATCAGCCCAAAACATGGTCCACAGCTCCAAAGGCAGTGGTGTCTCCATATTCATAAAGGATATGCACACCTCCAGACTTGTATCCCAGCATAATCCATCCGAGATACTTCAGGCACAACTGACATTGGGTAATAGTGCAATCCAGGTCATAGTCTGCCATCCATGTCCCTAGACTCTCAATCCACATTCCTCAACACCCTGGAATCTCTGAAGGTCCAACCCAACACTCTCATAGTAGGAGACTTCAACTGCCCCTCCATCAACTGGGAAAAGTACTCAAGTGCCAATACACTAGCCCAACACTTCCTGGAATTCATCAGTTCCAATGCCCTGGACCAGCTCATTCTGAACCCCAGTAGAGGAAGCAACATCCTTGTCCTGTGTTGATTACTAACATATGGGATGGTTGCTTGACAACAGTAGTGAATACCTACCTGGTCAGATCCAACCATAAAGTAATCACCATGGAAATCCACATTTCACTCACACCCCTGCAAAGGTAACCACCTTGAAAAACTTCTCCAAAGCCGGTGTTGACTTTGGACCTCAAAAACAGAGGTGGATAACTTCACAGCACCCATGCCAATGGTAAATACCTGCATGACTGCCGAATCATACACAAATGCACTGGACAGACATGTACATAATTGCATGGAACTAGCCATACCCAACAGAACCATGATACTCTCCTCCAATCACTGAAGGCCAATCTGGTGGTCACCTGCCATTAATAACCTGTACAACAGAAGGAAGAAACTGTTGCAGAAAAAGGTGGAGTCCCAAGAGAAGTAAAACTCCCTTTGGCGATTTGCCAAAGGTGCTGATAAGGGGAATGACATCAGCAGGACTGATAAAGTATGGCACTGGGTGGGAAACTTATCAAAATACTTCTTCCTACAAACATACACACTTACACACACACTTATACACCCACACATACATTTGTTGAACCTAAGAATAGAACCCCTGCCTATCTAGTTAGTTGTATTATAGTGTTACACAGTTATCACATGCACTGCAGAACTTACTGGGCTGACAACTGACCAAAGTTGCTGATAAGGGGAATGACATCATCAGGACTGATAAATTAAGGCGCTGGGTGAAAAACTCATCAAAAAACTTATTTTTACGAACGTGCACACACACTTATTTGGCGTATCACAGAATAGAACTCTTAACTAGTAATTTGTACTGTAGTTTTATGCAGTTATCACACACACTATGGAGCTTACTTGGCTGACAACTGGCCAAAGGTGCCGATAAGGGGAATGACATCAGCAGGACTGATGAAGTGGGGCACTTGGAAGTGTTGTGGGTGGGAATGGCCTAAAACTGTTTCACTTGTTACAAATGCAACACACACTCCCTCACCACATACACATATCTTCTCTCTCTCTCTCTCACACACACACACACACACACACACACACACACACACACACACACACACACACACACAGTTGACAGTATTGAGATTAGAACCCTTACCTATCTAGTTATTTATACTATAGTGTTATGCAGTTATCACATGCACTACAGAGCTTATAAGGATGAGTGGTGTCCAGTGCTACTTCTAAGGTGAATGACAGCAGCAGATCTTGTGAAGGAGGGCAATGTGAAGTGCACTGAGTGGGAAGAGTTTCCTAATACTTAGACCTATGGGCTCACACATACACACACAGACAGGTGATGTGATATTATAAACCCAACCTCAGTGCTGTTACACAATGGGGCTCACCTTTTATGCTGGCACATGCAACTGTTTACAGCTGGTATGCCACATTCCATAGCAGGACATCACTGTATGCCATTCAGGGTATCTGTGTGTGACTCACTCTGTCTGTGTCCCCTTGTGTCTCTCTATCACTGTCTGTCTCTCAGTTCCCCACATCTGTGTGTGTGTATGCTTGACATATGTTATCTGTTGCCCATATATATGTTTGTGTGTGTGTGTGTGTGTGTGTGTGTGTATCTCATGCAACAGATGCAGATATATCATATATGGGCCACCTACAGCTAGATGAGGGTAATCTTGTCTGATGTGTGTGTGTGTTTGTGTGTGTGTGTGTGTGTGTGTGTGTGTGTGTGTGTGTGTGTGTGTGTGTGTGTGTGTGGACATTAGAGGTGTACATAGCTGTCTGTATGCACAGACATATATACACAATACAGTCATATATTCCGATGTGGGTATTCTCTAAACGCAGGAGCATGTCCAGTGTGACTTTCTATGGTTAGAGTGGGACTCCATTCCAGAGATAGGTGTACTCCAGTCCAGGGTTTTGTGTGCTACAGCCATACCTCTCAGGAGTACACAGGACTTTCCTTAGGATACTTGTTTTGTTTACCAGACATTTTCTGGCATATCTGTAGTCTGGCACTGCAGTGTATTGTGCCATTACCTAGTACCAGACTTCCTCAGATCATCACCGAACTGTATGAGAGGAATACTAGTTGTATGATGCATATACCAATATTATGAAGGCAGGTATGTACATTCTTGCCCAACAAGGTCATTTGTGAAGTGTGGTTACCACCAGTTTAGTAATGACTTGGCTGTGCAAACAGCCCAGCAAACTGGAGATATACTGGCTGGGGATCTCCTGCTTGTGTGGTATCTTTCTAAACTGAGATGTAATATCCTTGTGTGGGCATACCTCTCACCTGTACATTTTTTTGGCAGGTTGTCCAGGTGTTTGGCTAGAGATTTCATCCTTTCTACGTAAACTTGTATTTTTATGACAAGTTAGTTATATATAATTGAAGAGTGATGTTACAAAATAATGCCAGATATTACTGTTTCAGACTACATAACCTTCAGCCAATTCCCACTACTGCAAAACCCTTCACCCTACCAACATTCTTATTATGTAAGTGCAATATTTACAACACATGAGTATCATTGTGCCTTTGTTCCACTTTTATTTCTGCCCTTGTCCAGACATCTTGCTGTCAGAGGTTGAGAGTTATGGGTGTGGGTACAGAGAGCATTCAACTGTGCAGGCATGTCCATTATATGTAAAAGCAAACATAAGAAAAAAGAATTACTGAGAATAACCACTGGCAACAGTACCAAAAAAGCAGTAATATTCACAAAAGTCTTAGCACCTCAGCTACACATCCTTCAAGATGTCACTAATATGTGTAATATATTACACATAGCACTGTGACTTCCAGGTATGTCAGTGGCAGAGCAGTGGGTGTCACTGACATGCATAACAGTTGGCACTACTGTTATCTGCAAATGGCCCTGTCAAAGACAGCGCTGTACCTAGGGCACTACAAGACGACTGCCAGGAAAGCGTGCTGGCGAGATCCACACAGTATTAACCACCCATACACATAGCTCATTGAACCCTGCACATTGTGGACAGGCAACATGTTTTTGTGTGCATTGGTACAACCTTGCCAATGTGTGCTATGTTGTTATTTCCCTGCAGACATATGTTACTGCATTTGTGTGGGTATATGGTGGGGCACAACTGTCAACTGTACACATTTGCACAGACTGTGTTGATATTTGCTTTACATTTTGGTTCCATTTACCATACTATTTTGCCCTGTCTTGGGGACTAGAGGCATATCACTAAAGAGCACAGGTCAGAATGTACTGGCAGAGATTTGAGTTTCAGACTTCATACCCTTCATAGCCTTACTGCAACTGTGGGTCCTGCTGTGCTATCACTGTGTGAGTCTGTAGGGGGTAATTCAACATTGCCTCCATTTGTGTCCCTTTACCAGACATTTCTCTGTGGTTTTCTACAGCTGATTTTCTGTGTGGGTGTGAAGGGTGGTTATGGGACCCCCACACTGACATCCATGCCTGTGACCTATGACCCCCCAGTTAGTTGTCCCCACACATACACTGCAGTGGGATTTGCCACCTTGGGTACTACTGCATAGTGTGTGGAGGCCAGTTTTGGCTAGACATTTCCGGGTGTCCCACATAGCTGTCAGTTGTGTGCTGCTATCCCAGTAGGCCACATCATTCCCTTGCATGCATGCAGCATTACGATAGCTATGCTAGCAAAACATACTAATCCATTCATTTATTTTTAAGAAGACTAACTTACCTTGTGCTTGCGGCAGTTGTGTGGACAGTGCTTGAGGGCTGCCTATGTTGGATGCACACAGTACACTGCCTATACATGGTAAGTTACAGGTAATATGATGTGTGTGTCATCCATTTTACTGTGTGTGCAAGTTAGAGAGAGGTGTCAGTCCCTGGGGTCCCTACAGTGTCAGTGTGTGTGATATGCATTGCCTCTTTGCCATGGCCTGAGCATACTGGGCATGTCTCCATCTGGCTACAGGATCAGGTTTAGGGGCCTCCTCCTGTGAGTCCCTCTGTGCAAGTGGGGACCTTGGCAATGGTGGTGGGCTGTGTGGCCCTTCCCTGTGCTGTTCCTGCTGCAGCTGTTTCCGCAGGATCATATTGTATAGCATGGCACATACTTATGAACATGTGTGCACATGTGGCTGGAGAGTATTGCAAGGCTCCACCAGATATGTCAAGGCAGTGAAACCATGACATGAGCATCCCAAACACACGCTCTATAATGATCCTGGTTTGTGCATGTACCTCATTATGGTGTTCTTGTGTGGGAGTGTGTGCATTTCTGATGTGTGTCATCATCCACGGCTCCAGTGCATAGCCAGCATCCCCACCAGATGGCCATATGGATGACACCACTGACAAATACCTGGTACAGCTGTGACGGATGCCAGATGTGGGAGCCGTGATAACTTCCAGGGCTGCCAGCACACATATTCATGATAATGCCCTGGCATTGCACATGACCTGGCATTTGATGTAGGGGGTATCTCTTGCAGTATATGTAGATCCTACCCTCTTCACTGGGTGGTGCTTTGATGTGGATGTGAGTGCAGTCAATTGCACCCAGTAACTCTGGGTATTCTGCTACATGGTGGAAGAGATGCATATTGCTGGTCCTCTCCTCACGGGTGTTGGGGAAGTAAATGTGCTTACCGTAATGTGGTAGCATGGCATTCAGGAAATGGTGGAGTACCCTGGATGCAGATGCCTGTGAAACCCCATGATGTCCCCAGTAGGTCTTTGGAAAGTACCTGCAGCTAGAATTCTTAAGGCTACACATACCTTGGTATCCATTGAGATGGGTTCCTCTCTGTTGGTTCTAGGTCTGAGTTGAGGCCGGCACAGCTTGACGATTTGCTGAAGTATGTCTCTATCCACCCTGTAGAGCTCTACTACCTCCAGATCATGTAGCCCCTGGTAAGTTACCCTGGGTCCGATCACTCTTCTCCTCCTCCTTGGTCTGTGGTGGTTGTCAGCATTATCCTCCTCTCTGCCCTCAGCCTCTAGCACATACTGATGGATCAAAGCAATGGTAGCCCCTAACATTTTTCCAGTTAAAATTCCCCCACATGTGTACACCAATGGTGCAGAGTTTTTGGGAAAAAACAGACTGTAAGATGTTTCCATACTTTATACTGTTGTGTTGCAGATGTTACCTGTATGATTGGCTGACTATGATGAATTCCATCTGCCAGCTATGTTATTTGTACTTGGTTGCTTTAATTCTGATATTTTCCTTTTTCTTTCTTTTTCCCCTTCCCATTTTCTCCCCTTTTAAGCCCTGAGGTGTGCCGCGCAAACCCAGCACCCAAATGTAAACAGTCCTGCTATTTCTGCTTTTTTTTGTTTGTTTGTTTTAGATCTGGTGCACCCCATGCAAACCTGATTAGCTAATGCAAACAGGAAGAAATAGCCCTCCCCTGGGTGCGAACACACTCCTCATTTCATGGAATAAGTCAATACAGCCTCAAACAAACCCCATTGCTTAGCTGTGCTTAGCTAATCTTATCTCTGCACCATAGGGCTCCAATGTGCTTACAACATGCCTGAGACATCCCCTTTTCATGTCTGTTGCTCCTCCTAGTTAGACTATCATGCTATAGCACCTACATGGTTAGGTGCAGTTTGGGACATAGAAGATTCTTGTGATTCAGTAAATTTCCCCTCCTCTGCATACCCTACTGCCTTAGTCCATAGTTACTGTACTAACATGGAGCTTTTCCCCTTCACAAAAAATATTCTCTGGTATTGTTTTGATTCTGCATGCCATAGACTATAATGGCAAAATGCAGATTTCCCCTAAAATTGAGTTTTCACATTTTTTTTATTTTTGCACAGTCCCGTTTATGCGCCATTGCCCTATGCTTAAACGTCTGAGATCAGCCAAAAAAATAACTTTGATTTTTATAAAAAAAAAATTTGTTTTCCATGCCAATGGCCATATATTTGGCCACTGGCATGCCTAAACACTATAATACATGCTTTTTTGGGAGCTGTCATGCCTCCATTTTGTTATTTGCAGAAATGTATTCGATTAGTAACCAAATATATTTCTGCAAATAACACTGTTCTTGCATGGATATCTGCCTGCTTGCTGAATCACTAATTCACCTAATTTGCATGGTTTTCACCAGCAAATGAGGTAATTAGCATTCTGCAGTCATATCTATGCAGGAACAGTATAGGCATGATCGTGCAAATCAGGTCAGCTGTTTGCTGGATCGCTCGGCGACCATATTCCATGCAGGAATGGCTACACTGTTCATGCAAGGAATTTTAAGCTTCATGAATCCCGGGGAATGTCTTTATATAATAGCACTGTAATTCTTCTCTGCCTTCTTCCTTGTTTATTGATATACTGTGCATGCATATGAGATTTAAGTGTCGTGCTTGCACAGTACATCTGTAAAGTGCAGGAGAAACGGCAGATAAAAGAGAACTTCTGTTACCGTTTTCTTTTTTTTTTTTTCTGTTGAGATTTTACTAGGCACAGCACACCAACATAAGGAAAATTAGGTACATTTCTGTTGTTTTTTTTTTATTTTTGAGAATGTACTTGATTTTTCTTCTGTTTTGTACTTTTCTTCAACATATTCCAAAAGAAAGTCTAGCTGCTCATTGGTACTTCAGTGGTCAGACTTTATTCTATTGGTACATGATTTACAATGGTCATGCTGGTTGAACTGACCAAACAGCATGCTCATTTTTGAATACAAATGAACTATCATTGTATAATGACAATATGTGTAAATAAAATATAAGCATACTAGAATTTTAACGATAGGCAAAAAAATCAAGAGCTGCTCAGTTCTGTTAAGGGAGATTAAAAAATGAAAGTTGAACTTATTAGTAGGTTGTATTATGTGTAATGAATAAAGTTTGGAAGGGTACAGCAAAGAACAGCAGAGAGGAAGCATAAGATGTAGCAGGGATTACATATCATACTCCATGAAAAAGTGGTAGTGGAATAGATATCAATAATACTATTTGGGTTATTTTCGGCTAGTGTGCTAGTGATGCAGATGAACAGAGAAGCCGAGTGCCAAATAAAGAGATAGGAAATTAAGAGAGGAAAGGAAGTAGTAGATGAGTGACAGGGTAAAGAAAAGTTTCTGAAGTTAAGCAAGAGGATTAAGATGGAGATATTGAAGGTAAGTGACAAACTTAGTGAGCAAAGGTAGCCTAGTTTACAGAGGTATTGGAAATGGAATAGGGACATTTACAGTATTTACTGGTAGTTTAGTAGAATAGCTTGAGTCAAACACATTTATGCCAGTTTACTTAACAGGTATCAGTCAGAATGAGGTTTAACTTATTAATGGGTTAACCATGGGTAGAGGAAGAGTAAAACCAGCAGTCTGTTAACTATTCCTTCAGATCAGTTTTGAAGGTGAGGAAGTTATAAGGTAACCTCAGTGAGAGTGACATTACATCTCATATTTTCAAGTTGAGAATAGGGTGTTAACTGGTGAGTTACTAGACTTATGAATTCTAATAAGTAGTCTGTCTTGTGGACTTAATTGTCTTGATTTTGCATAATGCTGAATGAATTTTGTCAGGGTTAGGCATTTTTGAGGACTGTGTACTATATTGTGGAATATGATTAGCAAAGAGTAGGTGAGGTAATATAGCAATTCAAGCCAGTTTAGTTGTATTAGGCAGTACTGTGGTGTGACCTAAAAAGCAGACTTTTTGCAGACCTTGACACTTTAGTGAAGCCTTTTTCTAGCTTAGATGTAGTAATGATGGTAATCGGAAGGTAGATATCATTTTTTGAGCCATCTGTGCGGGACTGTTTGATTCTATGCAGTGTCCCAAGTTTCAGGTTGGTCTTTTTTGATTGTCTGATGTATGTGCAAGTTGAATTTCCAGTTGTCATCTGAAATGACCCCTAATAGTTTTGTATATGAAATTATTTTTCTTTTTGAGTTATTTAAAGAGGTAATAATGAAGCCAGCCTTGTCCAGATTGTCTGTTTTAGGAAGGAAGAGGAGTCGTTTTTATTTCTTTTGTTTAGTAGGAGATCAGCATTATTCAACCAGGATTGAAGGGAGATAAAAGATTGCTGGGTTATATGCTGAAGATGGATAGAGACTGAGCAGAATACACAAGTGTCATGTTGTCAGCATATTGGATTCAGGAGTCATGTTCAGATGCAGTATGGAGGTTGCTAATGAAAACATTAAAAACCACAGGACCCAGAATAGATCCTTGGGAGGGACTCATAAGACAACTAAATGGGTACCTTGTCATTTGACAGCCTGTTGTTAGTCTAATAGGTAGGTGGTGAGTCACTGTAGGGATGTGAGTAAAAGACTGAGATAAGATAACTATTAAAGTAGTTTGGGATAACAGTGTCAAAGACTTTTGATAAGTAAAGAAATAAGACAGAAACCAGGCTAACATGATTTCTCGCTTGGTTAATGATAATGACAAAGCTGAGAAGCACAGTAATAGTATTGTGCTGTCGGCAACAGCCGTGCTGAGTAGGGATGAGAAGCTGGTGGTCTAGGAGGTATTGGAGATGTTGCCTGTGAACACATTTTTAAGCTGGTAGTGAAGGAAGTGTTGGATACATTTGTGAATACATTTTTTCTAGATTTTAGACAAAGGAGACAGCATTATAGTTGGTCTAATGTTTGAGATATTGTTGGAGTTTCCACCCTTATGTAGTGATAAAGTGCATGATTTTTTCCATTAGCATGAGACATAGGCTTCATTGATGGCTGCCTGCAGCAAGAGCATTTTTTTTTCTTTTTTCTTTAGAATAAGTTGATATGGTTTGCAATGTGGGGGTGGCAGTGGTTGCTTGTTTTTGACAGGTGTCCATATTAGTGGATGTATTAATTTTTATTAGATTGGTTATAGTATAAATGAAATATGAGTTAAGTTTTGATGCAATCTCTGATGGGATGGGATTATTAGGTGATTGACTGATCTACTCTTTTTTCCCGGGGATGACAAATGCTTGATGGATGACCAGAAAAGCTTTGAATTGTTTTGATCTGGGTTCTGAAGAGAGGTATATTATAATTTTAGGTCCCTTCTAATGTCGGTTTTGGTAAAATTATGGAGACATTTGTAGGCTTGGAGGTCTACTATAATAAAATCTATAAAAACTTACATTTAAGTAAATTACCTGACTAGAAATCTTAAAGGGCATACCAACATAACATCACAAACAGCAAATAAAAAACTGCAGAAAGAAACAGAAAGTAAATAACACAAAGTAAAACATTTCCTGAATGCAATGCAAAACAGCAACTCTAACCTAGGAGTCAAATCACACACACACACACACACACACACTCACACACACACACAAAAGCAGGCATGTGCAAAGAGTTTCTGCCAAGCATGGCCAGGGTATAGGTAAATGTGAAGGTACAGTGCACAAAAAGTAAAATGCTGCATGAATTCAGATGGATATTAAAATAGAACTACCACACACAGGCATCACAATAGAAAGCCACTTATATAAAGGCAATATGATATCATCAATTAACCTCACTTAAGAATTTTCTGCATTTTGCTTTTGATTACTGGGTTTGTCCAACTGGGTTTAATCAAATAACATTTTTAGAGGAGGCCAGGGAGAAAGAAATATGACTAAATCAAATCACATTTAATACATTTCTTTCATTAAGAATTGTTGCTTGCATACTTGCTTTTATTGAAATTAAACTTTTTTCATTAGTAATATTTTATTGTAGAAATTCATAAAATTTTAAAAGGTCTTGGAACATGCATAAGAGTGCCAATTAAATC
>NW_025050727.1:5000-14088 GCF_019279795.1 Protopterus annectens
GTCCCTTGTGGGACACCAAAAATTTTGTTCTTGTAGCCAAGCCCTGTCAAGATTGCTGCGACCAGGATGTAGCTGTACACGGACCAGTAGGTAGTGCAAGCCTGACACAACATACGACATGTGTCCTGACACGAAGAGAGTGGGCAGTGTGTAGGGGTGTGTTTATACTCCACCTGGGCCCACAGTAAGGATGAGTGCTATAGAGGAGTGGCAGGTAGGGGAACTATGGGTATGCGATTATGGGCCTAGGCATGCAGGTGTTGGCTGGCAGAGCCGTATTAGGACCGCCCAGTGGATGTAAGTAATATTCCGATGTGGGTATACAGACTCCCATACCTCCCAACCCTTAAGAGCACATCTACTGGATAGTCTGTAAACCATTGGGGGAGCACATAGGGACCATATCATTGAACTGTCCCCAATTACCAGGAACTTCCGTGATTACGAATCAGAATCTAACTCAGTCCCAACTAAACCTCCTAGAACTAGTGATATTAGGAGGAAAGGTGGCGGAATACACGTAATGAATAATGACAACATGTTAGAGTCATAAACAGCATGTACCTCAGACAATGTTTATGAATACATATGTGCTCTGGGTCCATCAATGTGTCTGGTTAATAGCACCAAACTTCTAAATGTGTCCCTGAGGTTGTTATGCAGTGCCCCTGATTCAGTGTTCATTCTTCCCCATTTGTATGAGAGGGCTGCTAGTGGAGAGGAAAAGTGCACACGTCAAACACTACCTTAGAAAGATGATAGAATAATAGGGTTGGTTACTACCTGTCCACTCTTTTGTGAGGGACACGCTTGGCAGTTGTGTCCTGCAAAATAATTGTAATTATGGCAACTGTCCTGTGATTTAGGGACAAAGATTTCCTTATATTTAGCCTGAAGAGCCAGATATAAACAATTATTTTGTATCTAGTGCCACCTAAATGTTATAATGTAAAAACAGTATAAGCAACTATAATGCCTATGCAAGAATAGCCAAACTTTATTTAGGAAAACAGTGAAGTACTTCCTCCTTTGTACTGGCTGTGGGTGTTCGCGCCCGCAAAATCTTTGGACTTCTCTACATAAAAGTCCTCGCTATAGGAAGTCAAGCTAATCACCTTTCAAATGCCCAAAGTGGGGACATGTTCTGTAGAAATGTCAGACTTTACAGGACAAAAACATAGCTACAGCCATGCATAGTACAGAATTATACTTATTTTCGCAATGTAAAATAAAAGTTTATTCTAGTAACATTTGAATTCGCTTATGCTACTTCACATAACATAGAAGTTTCATATATAAAATAACTGTTTTATGCAAACTACAAAGAAACGTAGAAATATAATATTGTCCTGTAATCAGGACATTTGCTATGTCTTGATTATTTTCAAAGAGGACCTGCCTAAAGAGGGACTGTCCCTTTGCAAAGTGGAACAGGTGTTAACCCTAAAGTCCCACCTTCGGGCCAATTGAAAAAGTTGTGGCAAACCTGTAATAGGCAATGCGGTAGCATGACTGTGCCTGACGGATGTGGCTCCCAAAACCCAATTACTTGTCTGTATTGAAGAGTCTCTGTTCCGGCTGTATCAGCCAGATGGGAGCAGATTGTATGGGAGGAACACACAAATAATCTGATTAATTCACTGGACAGGCCGCTGATTCCATACAGTCAAACGCCATGCCGCCATTGGGCAGCCATTCTCGTACACTGTAGTCAGTGTAGTCCCATGTAATAGGCACTCCAAAGCAATATTGTGTATCCTCGCCTCCCACCCAGGGGTAAAGTTAGTGACAGATACAAGCACCAATGTCGTGCATTTGCAAGTGTGATGTAGTGGGCGTCTAAGCGTTATTTTATTACCAGTATGTGAGTATTGCACTGGTAAAGCAAATGTGGTGAAGAGGCTAACCGGGTGTAAAGAAGCTGTGAACTAGAGGTCAGCAGTGTTTAACACCATGCAAAACCCATGCACACCCGCCTCCCAACTGCTTTAATGCCTTTGTACTCCCTCCATATCCAATGGCCGGTTCTGCCCTGCTAAAACCAAACAAACGGGGCCCCTCTGCAAGGGTCGGAACCAGGACCCTGCGCACACAGCTAATGTGAATTACCAATACGTCATGGCAGATATAAAGACAATGGACAGTACCACAAATATATCATACATCGCGTCATTCAACAGTATAGGAATGTATCCCATCATGTAGATGTATATGTGAGTGTTTATGTCCAGAATATAGGTACATACATATATAGAGATGGGTTTACCTGATAACACTGACACGCCAAAACATTGACAACGAAATAACCGACATGACAAAACCGAAAAAAAAAAGAAAGTTCAAAAACACGAAACTTCACATGCCCGACAAACCACAGTCCCGACATAATCAACAAAACAAATACCTTTCCCCAAAACACACACACACATAACAAGCACACCAAAACCTACACAAACCTACACTAAACCTGCTATATACGCAACTATCTATGCACTAATCTTAACCCAAACCCTAACTCTAAGGTCTGTCACTATCGCGACACTTATCTTTACCTTTGCACCTCTAACCCTAACTCACTTAATCCGCCTCTAACCCTAACTCAATGCCAATATCAAGACACTTACCTTTACCCGCATCTCTAACCCTAACTCACAATTTAATCCGCCTCTTTAACCCTTAACTCTGTTACTATCGCACACCCCATCTTACTTGCCCCTCAAGACCCTAACCTTAACTCACTTAACCCACCCCTAAACCTAAAGTCCATCACTATCGCACACTTACCTGACCCACACTCTACCCTAATGTCCTTCACTATCACACACTTACCTTACCCACACCCTGACCCTAACGTCCATCCCTATCACACACTTACCTTTACATGTTGGTGTTCTCAGCATCGGGATTCTCAACTGTCAGTCTTCTCTGTTGTCAATCTTCTGGTGTCGGTGTTCTCATCATCGGCATTTCGAGATTTCGCCATTTTTCAGGTAGACCCATAGAAATATATCAGGAACATACCATGTGGCAACAAAGCATTACAAATGAATGAAATGGGAAACACCAGTGATGCCTGTATTATGTAGTGGTGTTGTTCTATGTGATCTCAAGACTCCCTCAGACAGACATCTGTCATTCATACACGCAAATAATTGTACATTGGCCAAATACATCACTCTGTGCATGTAAGGTACATTAACAGTACCTGTCCAATCATCATGTGTGAACAGTACTCTTGCAAGGTGCTGTGTGCAACATCATCATCATGATAAAGGTAAATGGGATAACCATAGAGGGACCGGTAGTGTCGTGGTAGTATTAATGGGGTCAATGCCCCTCATCACGCGGTACCTGGACCATGTAGGAGTGATGTGCATACCAGGATCGCGTGCACCTGAGGGACAGGGTGAGGATAACAGGAGTATGTTGTGATGCATATAAAGGGTTATATGTGGTCCAGTGGGCACATGTGTGAAATGGACAACCATGTATAGGCAGATGTCCCAGGGAGCCGATTGGCCTTATGTTCTCCTGTGAGGTGAGGGTCGGATGGGGAAGGAGGTAGGTATGGCCGTGGAGTGATAGGCAGGGTAGGATTACAGGAAAGACAGCATACAGGGTTGGTATATGACACATGTGGGGGGGATACACCCAGGACGGGGATCGGTGTTTGGCATTCACAAGCCCATGGGAAAAGTGGGATGGAGGTCCCCAGCCATGGGCAACTGCCACTGCACCTAAACAGCTGCAAAGGAGGCAGTGCTGGTGGCTGTCCAGGAGGGCAGCATCACCCTGTAAATGTGACACTCTGCCCTTGAGCTGGCGTATCTGGCTTTGGAACCCCTTAGTGAGCCACCAACGCAACACGTCCAGAACCACACGACAGCAGACATGTACCTGTCTGGTCCTACTCCCAGGGGGAACATGCTCCATCCTCAGTGGTGGTACCACCAGAAGGTGGTGCAGAGCTAACTGAGGTTAATTTCCAAGGCTGGGCCCCAGATGTGGTAGTGCCCAGTGCCATGGTCAGCTGAAGTGGGATAGGAGGTTCTGCTGGGACCTCCCAACCCATTCAGCCTATGGTGTTGCAGTTTAAACCCACATATGACTAGCAGGATAGACAACAGCATACAGGATTACCTATGACAGTATGCATAGATAACACCATCAACCCAACACAACAGCATATAGCATTACCTACTACAGTATGCATAGATATCACCATCAACCCAACACAACAGATGGTATACATTTGCAGAGGGAGCACAACACATGCATATATACTTCGCATTGCCACATCGGTACAATGTAGTAGACATGTGACCGCGAAAGCTATGAACAGTTACCCATTATTGGCTTTTCAGTGGGAACCCCAGACAGTGTCTGTCATACCACTGTCTCATGTGACACATGTCTAGTCAGTGATGCAATGGCAGTAACACATCCCTATTATTATGTACTGTCTGCAATCCTCCCACTATGCTTCTGCTGTGCACAGATGTGTGTTCAGTGTGTAACACAGGAAACAAATGATTGCACACACCAACCAATTCACAGATGGCCCTACAGATGGGGGTCCCTCATGAACAGAGTACTGTCATGTCTGTTTTATAAAATGCAGAATAGCCATAAATAGGCAGTAGTCTCAATGCAACATAGCTGCACTTACATTCCATAGTCATGTGAGGCACATCACCCTCCTGTCTTTAGGCTCTTTCCCACTGTGTAAAATGTTTGAGGTACATTTGTGATGCTGTGTCAGAACACCACATACAGGTACCACTCACATTGACTGTCATGGCCAAATAATAACATGTTTTCCCTAGATAGTGCACTGTGTTTATCATGCGGATGGCTATGGGAACACCATCACAGCTGTACCACATGCAATTAGCTAGAGGAGGACTGCAATAGGTGCAGAGGCCACCACCTGACCATGTCCATCACTTTACAATACACACGCCAAAGCTGCTGTGCAGGTGTAATTCCTTCACATCCACTCAGAGAATGTGTGGGTGGGACAGGCAAAGTACACCCAGGGAAGGGCTTGAGACTTAACCCAAGTTTATTGTCTGTCACACACCGAACAGTACAGGGGTCAAACCCCTGATTGACTACTCATTACTATTACATGTGCATGACATTACTACATGTGCCACAAAGGTGACATGTTGCTGTGCTGTAAGAGCATACATGTGTAGGTGAGTGACATCTGCAATAGAGATATAATATACATACATTAGGTGTGGCACACATGGCTGTCCATGTGAACAGATGCCATTGTCACCACAACCACAGTCTCTAATGGACACGCATTGATACTCTTTGCCAGAGCCAGAAATATACAACCTAACTACTTAGCTTGCCACACTGCAGTAATGCACAGGACTACATGCACCAGAGGGGATATCAGTGAGGGTTATACTGGGAGTGACTGTGGCTGGGAGCATCACAACCCACACGCAGACACGTTACCACTGGCATGTATGTATGCATTACTTCAGTTTAATGGGTGTGTAGTGGTTACTGTGCAAGATGGCTGTACAAAGCTGGGTGAGGGGTAATTTTGGCTTTATCACACCCCATTAATGGTGTGTAATGTAGGGTGTAGGTCTGTACTGTCCCACATATAGGTACTGCATGATATGGCCTGACATCCTGGTTACCAAATGTGTATGGCCATAGCTTTGCAATGCATGCCATGTCTGTGTGTTTGATAGTCCCTTCACATGGACATTGCCTGGGATGCATGTCCCAGCCATTAATGTACAGTGACATGTACAGGTGTACCTGGTTTGGCAGGTGGCACATGCTGTGTACACAGCCTGTTATCCCCCTGATATGCCAATACTGGCCTGGTGTGGCTTAAACCTCGCTTATAGTGAGCAGGCCCATCCTCGCACCTGCATTGATAGCATGCATACAGGTATTCCATGATGTCAGTGGTATGGGTCCATACAGGGCACATGCGTACAGCATTGTATGGCCTCTGTGGATCACATTTGATGGCACCCACATATGTTGCAGGCATCCAGTGTGAACATATCAAGGCAATACCGTCTGCATACATGTACTCATTGTACTGCTGTACAGGGTGCCATGTCCCTTTGCAGGCCACTGCATTCACACCATGCCTACTTATCTGTCATCATCAATGTGCATGGTACTAGCAAACATAGCAGGATATCCTAGGCAAGCTTGTTTGGCGCATGGCACCATGGGCGCGGGACATATTCCAGTACTAGTAGGGCTGCATAATTTTGTCTGGCCAGGCTCCTTTTGCCAGATGTAGTGCTGGCTTTGCCAACACAGTCCCGTGGCTGACTGACAGCTGTACTCCTCGTGAGGTGGCCAATGTGTCATAAGATGGACACCATATAGGAAATCTACAAAATCTGCTCCCCAACATGTCCAATGGTAAGACACTCACACACTCCCCACACAGGCTCTGACAGACAAACACACAATTGCCATGTCCTGTATACAAACCCCTACCTATCATATCACACTGCAGCAATACGATTTTAGGGCATGTGCTAGAGCGAATACTGGGTTGCAGCATGCCCACAGGTGTATACCTAGGTGGGTGACAACAGGAAATGACAGTATGGTCATGTGATTTGTACAAAGAGTCCATACTCTACAAAGCACTGTACATGTCTCACACAGACAGACACACACTTGGCATGTCTGGGATTAGAACACTGACCTAACTACTTTTTTACACTACAGCATTACGCAGTTACAGAACCACACACACACTTGGCAAGTCTGGGATTATAACACCAACCTAACTACTTTATTACACTACAGCATTACGCAGTTACAGAATGTGCTACCGAGATTTCTGGGACACAGCACTCTCAAAGGTGTATTTGTAGGTGGGTGACATCATCAGCCTTGCCATAGGTGGGTATAAGAATTGTATGGAGTGTGAGCAGTCTAAAAGCATTATTCAGTCCTGAGGCAGATGGGGACAAACACACATACACACTTGGCAAATCTGGGATTAGAACACCAACCTAACTACTTTATTACACTACAGCATTACACGGTTACAGAACGCGCTACTGAGATTACTGGGACACAGCACTCCCAGAGGTGTATTTGTAGGTGAGTGACATCATCAGCCTTGCCAAAGGTGGGTATAAGAATTGTATGGAGTGTGAGCAGTCTAAAAGCATTATTCAGTCCTCAGGCAGATGGGGACAAACACACACACACTTGGCAAGTCTGGGATTAGAACACCAACCTAGCTATGTTATTACACTACAGCATTACACAGTTAAAGAACGTGCTACCGAGATTACTGGGATACAATATTCCCAGAGGTGTATTTGTAGGTTGGTGACATCATCAGCCTTGCCAAAGGTGGGCATTAGAATTGTATGGAATGTGAGCAGTCTAAAACATTGCCCAGTCCTCAAGCTAGATCGGGACAAACACACACACTTGGCAAGTCTGGGATTAGAACACCGACCTAACTACTTTATTACACTACAGCATTACGCAGTTACAGAACACGCTACCAAGATTACTGGGACACAGCACTCCCAGAGGTGTATTTGTAGGTGGGTGACATCATCAGCCTTGCCAAAGGTGGGTATAAGAATTGTATGGAATGTGAGCAGTCGAAAAGCATTATTCAGTCCCCAAGCAGACAGGGACAAACACACACACACTTGGCAAATCTGGGATTAGAACACCAACCTAACTACTTTATTACACTACAGCATTACGCAGTTACAGAACACGCTACCGAGATTACTGGGGCACAGTACTCCCAGAGGTGCATTTGTAGGTGGGTGACATCATCAGCCTTGCCAAAGGTGGGTATATGAATTGTATGGAGTGTGAGCAGACTAAAAGGATTATTCAGTCCTCAGGCAGATGGGGACAAAAACACACACACACACACCAGTGGTGGGAACGGAACACCTGCCTATCCACAGATCACTATTACAATACTCACATATAGTTATGTAGTTGCCCACAGACTATACATTTCGGTTGTCAATATGACCTTCTAGGAATGCGGCCATCAACAGGGATGCTGGCAGTTAAGATGTACATATCTGTGGAACCTGTGTGTTTAAAAGCAGGAATCCATCCTGACCTGGAGTATGCACATCTGTGGAATGGACGACTACTATTACTATATAGGGTTACAAACAGCCATGCCCATACACAGGCACACATAACCGCATACAGGTCACCAAGTATGCTCAATAATTTAGTAACACAGGGCTGTTCAGGAATGCACCATGTATCCATCTATACATATTATACTCAGTATGCCTATACACTTACAGCGCTGGCTGTCTGGGGTGCACCTGATTCTAAACACGGAAGGCCACAGTGGCCATGCTATTAAGAAGTTAGACATAAAGAACATTGTAATAGGCTCTGGTGTTAGTAGTTACACTACTATTTGGAAGCAGGAATGCTGCCTTCATATCTGACACCAGTCTTTACACAACATCTGCTACTCCATCAATCTTAGATGTGTACCATCCCATACCAAGCACAATACCACCACTCACAGTGATGTCTTCCTAGGAGGGAAACTGCTTGACCAACACAATGAGCCTTGCTAGGAGTGGCAACTGCTTGACCAACACAATGAGCCAACAGTCCTGCTGTAAGCACGAGGGTGTCCAGTGTTTATCATCTGGGATGGCCACACTGATGTAAAGTAGACAGGCATTTGACACATATCACATGCATACATGATTCAAGGAGTGGATAATACCCAAGTCGCGATCCGCCTATTAAGAAGTGCCATTCCAAGGCAAACGTCCTAAAACACAGGACAACAACCTGACACCTAGAGGACAACTGCATTGTATGCTGCTAATCCAGTGCTAGATGTGTAGCATCCATAATCACAGCTGTCACCGTAGCCCTGCAATGGGGAGTACTGACATCTGTGCAGCGGAGTAGGAACACTTGGTTTGGCTATTCTGTAAAGTGCACAATAGCACTACCACCATATACCCTTGTCCCAGACATATGGGCCATAACACAGGTAATGACCGGCCCAGGTGGTGGTGTCCCTATTACATAGAGGCTTTCACTCACATGTACT
>NW_025050728.1:0-13778 GCF_019279795.1 Protopterus annectens
GGAAAAAGAGCCAGGTAATGGGACATTGGGAATGGCTGCAGGGGACTCTGGTGCCATATTTTGGTTGTCTGTCCTTTAGTTTATCTTGTTAATCCTACAATCTCCATTTGGGTAGAGTGGGCGGAGGGTTGTGTAATTATGTATGCAAATTGTGGCTGTTAATCAGCATGGTTGCTTTGTACCTATTTTTCATGGGCCTTGTCTAGATTTTGATGTTTCCGAAGGTTGAGAGGTATGGAGGCAGCAGTAAGGGATTGTGGAAAGCGGTGTACAGCTCAAGCAAACAGTATGGTCTCTTAGTGCAAATATCCATAATTTCTGCTTTAACTTACAAATTATACATGTTATATGTTAGTGACCACAATACATCACAGGTAATGACTTCCATGTTACATGAGGTGATGTATAAAGACAGGGGTTTCCATTCACATGGAAGAGTTACACCAGCAGGGCACCAGGCGAAGCAAACATGCAGGAAGCTCCAGTCAGCAAAAGGTGTTGCTGTAAGATGCAGTCTGTCTCTGTTGCAGAGTACTACCCAGGTTCTGCAAATAAAAGAGACAACAATGTTAGGTGTGGTAGAAGAGGGTTATTTCCCAACTATCTTTCATAAGTGTTATACTTACATCTTCAAATTTCTTGATGTTAAGCCAATGATGTCCTTGCCCATTGCACATGAGAAGCTGATGTTATGCTAAATGAGCATTGATATATATATATATATATATATATATATATATATCTCAGAAGCACAAACCCAAAGCTTAGCTATGAATCATGCACTCTGTGCATAGGCGACGTTCCCAATTCCCTATTCACAGCCAGAAGCTTGAAGCTTCCGTGGATACAAATACAGATGTAAAATAACAGCTTACTGCCTCGGGCTTTCAAGTAAACCTAAATATAGTTTCAGTCAGAGCAAAAAAGTCTAATATTCAAGGCAATGAAGTAGCCACTTCTAAAAACAACAATGGCTCCACAGGTATAAAAATAACACCATTCGGGTTCTCTGCTAAGCAAAGCGAGTTTCTAAACCTAATGCTTAGCCAAATTTGGCCTCCGTAGAAGAGTATGCAAACAAATGTGAAACAGTAACTTACTGCCTCGGCACCAATTAGTCCTTGAAAGGTTCAACCAAGTAAGAGGAGCCTGATATGCAAGGCACTACGATATCCACTTCTTTGAAATGACATACATCCACAGATGGACAGCAACACCATTCGGTTCAGCTAAAAATTATTTGTAAGCGCTTTCACGGCTGAGAGAAGCCGCTTCTTCAGACAAACACAGATGCGCCATTACAGCGCCAAATTTATACAAACAACTCAAGTATTAAAATCTCCTCCCACTAACTTCCTGGCTAAGTTTAAAGTGATAGTACGCAAAATTAATAGTAAACCTGAGGAGCTCAAAGCACCAGGAGCGAATACATCAACTGACGTGGATGAAGCGCATAAAATTTAAAAAACATGTGTATCCTACAGCTATAATGTTACTAGATAAAAATGTATACAAGAATGTAGCACAAGTTGTGGTTCTAAATATAGTATACATAAAAACAATGTTCAATTAAAACATAGAATGTTGGAACAGTAATACAGCTAATATAACATTGATTAAGGCTGAAAGCTAAAAATAAGACATAAGACTACAGAAATACTCATAAAAACTAGGTAGGATCAGAGCAACATATCTGAAGCTAATAAAACATTAGGAATGTCTCGAACATTGGATGAAAAACAAAAGGATGATGTAAGCAGTTGAACAAGTAAGGAAAATGTAAGAATGTAAAAATATAAAAATATATATGAAGAGATGGGAAGAAACGAGCAAGAAATATGTCATGTATAAGGATGTGGGCAGGATAGACAAAAATGATCAGGTACTGGACAAGGTTAAATATATATACACCTAAGTAAACCACAAATCAGTAATTGAGTAACTATTAATTTTGCGTACTATCACTTTAAACTTAGCCAGGAAGTTAGTGGGAGGAGATTTTAATACTTGAGTTGTTTGTATAAATTTGGCGCTGTAATGGCGCATCTGTGTTTGTCTGAAGAAGCGGCTTCTCTCAGCCGTGAAAGCGCTTACAAATAAAGAATTTTTTAGCTGAACCGAATGGTGTTGCTGTCCATCTGTGGATTTATTGTCATTTCAAAGAAGTGGATATCGTAGTGCCTTGCATATCAGGCTCCTCTTACTTGGTTGAACCTTTCAAGGACTAATTGGTGCGAGGCAGTAAGTTACTGTTTCACATTTGTTTGCATACTTACGGAGGCCAAATTTGGCTAAGCATTAGGTTTAGAAACTCGTTTGCTTACAGAGAACCGAATGGTGTTATTTTTATACTGTGGAGCCATTGTTGTTTTTAGAAGTGGCTACTATTGCGCCTTGAATATTAGACTTTTTTGCTCTGACTGAAGCTATTTAGGCTTACTTGGTGCGAGGCAGTAAGCTGTTATTTTACATCTGTATTTGTATCCACGGAAGCCGTTTCTGGCTGTGAATAGGAATTGGGAACGTCGCCTATGCACAGAGTGCATGATTCATAGCTCGCTTTGGGTTTGTGCTTCTGAGTTGTACCTTGGGATTTCTTAGGCTTCTTCTTTGTATTAAAACATGCTGGGAGCAGCGAGCAGCAATCAGAATAATGCTAAGATGCCTTCATCCAGAACTCATATAAGAGACTTAATGGAGGACATTGCCAATCCATTGGTGGCCTTTGATGGCCATTCTTTTGTTAATAACAATGAAAATGATGTGAGGGATGAAACCCTTATTAGAAATATCAAGAGAGACATGGACAATGACTTGTATAAATTCAAACGCCTCCAAACTCAGAGATATCACATGGAGGCATGCCTAGCCAAAGGCATTGTACCAAGAGGGTTAAGAATCCTTAATATGCCAACCTATGGGAATTTATACCCGGGCCTGCTACAGAGGTGGCAGCAAATTAATCTGGAAGCCAGTCGGGCATACATCAGGCTCCTTATTGACTTCTTCCTCCCTATTGAAGAGGAATGTAAAAAGAACATGGATGGCTTACATCAGCGCCTGAACGCCATCATAGGCGATGAAGCAACAGAATTATACATGTATGAGCTCTTTGATCGTGTTGGACGATACGAGGCCAACCTACTCAACAATAAGAGGAAGAAGTTGAGCAGGGATATTAAAGATTTTGCAGAGCAACATGTCTTTGTTTGGCCACGCACAACACATGAAGGAAGAAATGATCAGGAGATCAATAGGAGAACTGTTAACATTCAAAACCAGCCAATGTCATCTAGGGATATGCCTAATGTGAGGAGACCGATTAGTAGGAACGACCATGCAGCCTCCAATGCTAATGCACCCAACAATGGTGACAATATCAATTCTAACCACCATTGTCCTACTAACAATGAACATTCGGTCACCACTGATGTGATACCCCCGTTGAATAACAATCTGGCCATAGGTTCATCCTCTGCTCAGCAAGATGATCCAGCCACCTCTTTGGATGATGTACAGTCACCGGTAGAAAATGTAGTCCCCTCTGTTTATACGACTCCATGTGGAAATGTTTCTGAAAAAACTACTGACATGAATGAGAATGGAGGACCTGCTAGTACCACCCTAGCAGGGACAGTTAGAAGGAAAATACAGCTGGATAGGGTAGAATTTCACAACCCTACGGAGGCTCCTTTTCCAATACGTTTGAATCGGAAAAGGTCAATAGAGAACGATCATGTACGGGGGGCCAAAAGGAAAGATCCACCGCCTCCCCCGAGTCTACAACCCACTCTCCAGAACATCTGGGGCCAAATGGCCTAATTTATAATATTTCTGGCTATGCTTTGTCTAAACCAGAGATTGATGTCCTAAATAAGGGCATGTCATTCATACCTACATACTCCATTGACCATAGTCAATCTATCATAGCGCTTAGATCCTTTGCTAGGAATGTAGGATTGAAACTGCTCTTTCATGATCGCAATCATGATAAATCGATGGGCTTCAAAAGAAGAAGTACATTCATGCCACCACTCAACTCCAATGTGGACATATTTGTGAAAGCTGTGGAGAAAGACATTTATGGAACACAGGGAGTCCATGAACATGTTTTGATAGACAATTTAACCAAAATACAGATGCAAGCCTTGAATAGTCTTAAGAACAATAAGGATATAACAATACGCCCCGCAGACAAAGGTGGATCTATAGTTGTTCTGGACACGATCTATTATGACTCTGAAATGTCAAATATGTTGAATGATGAAGCCTATGAACAAGTGTCTATAGACATAGTTGCCAATATGAAAGAAGGATTATCTCGCATGCTATTAGATTGCAAGGCAATGGGCCAGCTAACAGAAGATCTTCATCTCTTTCTGCTTGTTGACCACCCTGTTGTTCCAACCATTTCGGGACTACCTAAAATACACAAGAATCTCCTCCATCCCCCCCTCAGACCCATAGTAGCAGGTGGGGGTTGGTTGACTGAGCCACTCTCCATGTTTTTGGACCATGAACTCAAGCAACCTATGAAGAAATCGGATTATATTCTCCAGGATACAGAGCATCTACTGAGAGATCTTCATTTGTTAATTGGCACCCTTGATGAATGTGAGATTGACTCCACCATTTTCGTGACCATGGACGTCAACTCACTATTTACATGCATTCCTAATGGGGAGGGTATACAAATGTTGCACACCTACTTAAGAAGCCATTCTGAGCTTGATGAGAATAGGATTAACTTTATATTGTTACTCATGGAAACAGTATTGGAGAATAATATATTCATCTATGAAAGAATATGCTACAAGCAGGTAAAAGGGGTCGCCATGGGCACTAGCTGTGCCAACAGCTATGCTAATTTGGTCATGGCGACCTTCGAAGAAGTCCACATCGTACCTGATCCACACATCCTATTCTATAGGAGGTTTGTAGATGACCTCATTTTCTTATGGAAAGGGAGCATTGAGCAACTACAAACGTTCCATCATAGGTTAAATTCAAGTAGCTCCTTCCTAATGTTTACCATGAGTTATGACACTAGCACCATTGATTTCCTGGATATCACCCTTATCAAAACAGCAGGTGTGATCAACACCAAGGTACATCGGAAATCGTGCTACAAACCCTCGTTCCTACATAGGGAAAGCATGCATCCGCCACACATTTTTAAGAACATCATCAAGGGTCAAGCCATGAGGGTCTCAAGACTATCAACCAAGGAAACAGATTATAATTCAGGGTTGAATGAGTTGAGTGAAGGACTCATAACCCGAGCTTACACACATGAAGAAATTCAAAGTGTATATAGGGCGATGGATGATCTCAGGGATCATAGAGCCAAACCCTATATGTTTGGTGGCCACACTCGATCTGACACAACCACTGAACATCAGGTAGATAGAGCATTGGGTTTTGTTGTGCCATATGGGCAAGGAACACATAAGATTCAATCTATAATCCACAAACATTGGAACATCTTGACTGCAGAGGATAGTATCACCAAGATAGTGGGTCCTAGTCCTAACTTTGTATTCAGCAATTTGCTGAACTTAAAAAGACTGCTATGTGGCCCGAGAGGCAACGCGAACCCGGAACGAACAGGTTTTGAGAAAACCAGTAAATGTGGGAGATGCCCACAATGTAAGTACATAGACGAATCTCACTATTACAGACACCCTGTTTCGGGTCATCTTTGGACAATCAATTGTAGCAGTGACTGCAACACGAGGAACATTGTGTATGTGGCCCATTGTGTCACGTGTTTTTCTTTCTATGTGGGCAAGACTAATAGAACGCTAAGAGAAAGGATACGTGACCATATGTATTGCCTATCCAGAAGACAGGAATACAGCGCGTTAGCAAAACACACCCTCAGAGAAGGCCCTATGCATACATTTCTATTTCAGGTCTTCCAAGTAGTGGAGCCTAGCATTAGGCTAGGGGATATAACCAATCTCACGGAGCAAGCCGAATTAAGATGGATGTGTAGATTGGCTGCTCACAGAGAAAGAGGCCTGAATGAAGTGTTGTCTATAAAACCGTTTCTGAAAGGTAGACCACTGAGATAATGTACAGGCATTGGATGTGATTATAAATTAAATTCCTGGAATGATATGCAGCGTTGGGTCATTGGAACACGTTTCAGGTGTTTGCTTCTCTAACCCCTTTAGCCCCATGTCTACATTGCACATGACTATATTCCTCCAGTTTTTTATTCCTGATTCGTCAGGTTTGTTCATACACACACTGCACATATATCTAGTTCTTTAACTCACACATGCATCCTTCTTACTCAATTACTGATTTGTGGTTTACTTAGGTGCATATATATTTAACCTTGCCCAGTACCTGATCATTTTTGTTTATCCTGCCTACATCCTTATACATGATATATTTCTTGCTCGTTTCTTCCCATTTCTTCATATATATTTTTATATTTTTACATTCTTATATTTTCCTTACTTGTTCAACTGCTTACATCATCCTTTTGTTTTTCATCCAATGTTCGAGACATTCCTAATGTTTTATTAGCTTCAGATATGTTGCTCTGATCCTACCTAGTTTTTATGAGTATTTCTGTAGTCTTATGTCTTATTTTTAGCTTTCAGCCTTAATCAATGTTATATTAGCTGTATTACTGTTCCAACATTCTATGTTTTAATTGAACATTGTTTTTATGTATACTATATTTAGAACCACAACTTGTGCTACATTCTTGTATACATTTTTATCTAGTAACATTATAGCTGTAGGATACACATGTTTTTTAAATTTTATGCGCTTCATCCACGTCAGTTGATGTATTCGCTCCTGGTGCTTTGAGCTCCTCAGGTTTACTATTAATTTTGTGTACTATCACTTTAAACTTGGCCAGGAAGCCAGTGGGAGGAGACTTTAATGTTTGAATTGTTTATATAAATTTGGCGCTGTAATGTCTGTGTTTGTCTGAAGAAGCGGCTTCTCTCAGCCGTGAAAGCGCTTACAAATAAAGAACTTTTTAGCTGAACCGAATGGTGTTGCTGTCCATCTGTGGATTTATTGTCATTTCAAAGAAGTGGATATCGTAGTGCCTTGCATATCAGGCTCCTCTTACTTGGTTGAACCTTTCAAGGACTAATTGGTGCGAGGCAGTAAGTTACTGTTTCACATTTGTTTGCATACTTACGGAGGCCAAATTTGGCTAAGCATTAGGTTTAGAAACTCGTTTGCTTACAGAGAACCGAATGGTGTTATTTTTATACTGTGGAGCCATTGTTGTTTTTAGAAGTGGCTACTATTGCGCCTTGAATATTAGACTTTTTTGCTCTGACTGAAGCTATTTAGGCTTACTTGGTGCGAGGCAGTAAGCTGTTATTTTACATCTGTATTTGTATCCACGGAAGCCGTTTCTGGCTGTGAATAGGAATTGGGAACGTCGCCTATGCACAGAGTGCATGATTCATAGCTCGCTTTGGGTTTGTGCTTCTGAGTTGTACCTTGGGATTTCTTAGGCTTCTTCTCTCTATATATATATATATATATATATATAGGTTTACCTGAAAATGCTGAAAGTCCTAAACGCCGACGACGAGAACACCGACACTGGAAGATCGACAATGGAGATGATCGACAGTTGAAAATCCCGATGCTGAGAACACCAACATATTAAGTAAAGTGTGCGATAGTGACGAACCGTAGGTTTAGAAGCAGATTAGGTGAGTTAGGGTTAGGGCACAGGTCAGGTGAATGTGTGATAGTGACAGACTTTAGGGTTAGGGGCAGGTTAAGTGAGTTAGGGTTAGGGCGCGAGTTAGGTGAGTGTGCGATAGTGACGGACCTTAGGGTTAGGGTTTGGGTTAAGGTTAGTGCATAGATAGTTGTGTATGTAAGGTTTAGTGTTGGTTTGTAAGGTTTTTGGTGTGCTTGTGTTGTGTGTGTGCTTTTTGGACAGGGGATTTCTTTTGTTTGTTGATTGTTGGGATTGTGGTTTGTTGGGCATGTGAACTTTCGGCTTTGTGGTGTCAGTTTTTTTCATTGTACCCATATATATATATATATATATATATATATATATATATATATATATATATATATATTTGGGGTCCAAGCTTCATCACTCCACTGTTTTCTTCAGTACAGCCCTCACCTCAAGCTAGGTAAGCAGGGTACCCTTCTCATGGCAGAAATGTGATCCTTCTTATGTGCCAGTCTATGATGAAACAGTGTGACTGGACTTCTGTGCTGTAGACACTGTTTGGTAATGTTGTAGGCATTGTACTACATTCCATTCTGTGGCCCCTGAATCTGGAGCCAGCCATTGGTACTTCACCTCCTGATCATTCTGAGGTTGCTCCTATTTATCTTTAGAATATTCTTCTTCTTACCAGCTAAATGCTCCACGTAGAGCTGATAAACAGGCTGTGAAAAAAATCTGTTGTATTACTGATGACATATATTTTGGAGTTTGCCCCATAAGGCTCACACTGCTTCCCCATGGCTTTTTGTGCAGCCAGCTAATAGCTTGCCAAATGTAATGCTGCCTTAAAATTGTTTTATTAGCTTCTAAAAGTAGCAGAGTGTAAGCCCTCCATTGTTTTACAGCTATGTGCTGTACAGCTGGGCAACCTTGCACCTTACTAGTTTCTCTAAACTGCTGCAGTATCCTTTTGCAAACCACCTAATTACCTGTACTGAGGGTGTTTACTACCCATTATTCTCACACATCCACTGATACTGCAAATTAATTTGTGCCCACACTGGTACTGGTGCTTTTTCCAGTGCCACTCTTTTGAGTTGAGCCCACTGTGAAAGCAACATAGTGTAAAATGTCCAATTATTCTTCACCTCACCCTTTTTGTTGATTGCACCCTGCCTGAGTATACATATGTTGCCCGATTTTGAGTTGGGAGTACCTTGTTTGCCTTCTGTTTGTATATCCAGAAGGAGCTACAGCTCTGTAATGGCAAATTAATGTCTAGATGTAATTAGTCTTGGCCACCTGCTGCCAAGCTTTCCTCACCCTATGTACCCCCCCCCCACCAAATTCTTAGGGATACGGCAACAGTTATTCCAGAAAAAAAGTGCAGCGCAGTCTGAGTGTGTGCTAGTTACTTATAAAAGTAATACGTTACCATTACTAGTTACTTTTCAATGAAAGTAATATATCACTATTACTTATTAATTTTCTAAAAATGTAATATATTGCTATTAATACTTACAAAAGTAATGCGTTACTTTTAGATAAGTGTAGGTTATCAATTATAATACTGAAATTTCCTCACACAAGGAAGCACATGCATATAAGTGTCTTATTAAAGTTGTATACACAATGCTACAGTGATGATGAATAGCATTTAACAGTTGGGAAAACTCCAGCAGATTACTCGTTATAGCTAGGTGGCACAGTAGTGCAGCAGTTAGCATTATCACCTCACAGCAAGAGGTTCTCCAGTTTGATTCTCTGCAGGGGTGCCTTGTGTGTGGAGTCTATGTCCAATGTGGGTTTCCTTCATGTGCTCCAGATTCCTCCCACATTCCCAAGACATGCTGCAGGTGAACTGGACATTCTATTTTGGCCCTAGGTGTTTGTGTGGGTGCTTGTGCTTTCTGAGGAAGTTTAGGTGCTGGGCTGGCAACTCCACACTGTAAAACTCTACTGTTCCTTGTTCTGCAGATTGATGATCTATCATGGTAACCCTTAATGGGAGCAGTTGAAAGGAGAAGAAGACTAGTCTTTATAGCTAGAGAGTCACAAATAATAATTAAACCAAAGCATACACAGCCAGCAGCACAAGACCTATAACAAACTATCACATTTTCTCTATTTTCCACAACTAAAAATTTAAACCCAAAGTTTTAGTGGGTGAGAGTCTCACAGTACCAGGACAGAGCCAGAGTCTGGTCGTCATCAGTGTGCACCTCCTTGCAGTGCTAAAAAATGAAGTAAATTTTGCTCCAGACTAATTCTAATCTATTATGAATATTATGTGGTATGAGTTGTGCCCACATTATATCGTAATTTTTCATCCAAATTGCCTCTTCAAAGTCTCTATTATCTCCTAACATCTGATTACTGTCCATACTATCCAGGGCCTCCTGAAGTTTTCCATCTGTCTTTAGGGGAAGATATCATCCAGGTTGAAAACCACTGGTTTAAGCAAAATTAACTCAAAAGTAACGCACATTTGTTACTAGTTACTAAAAAATGAATATAGTGCTATTCATTTTTTACTATTTTGACAAAGTAACTAGTTATATTACTATTTACTAGAAACTAAATATACTACAGTAGTATATTACCTACTGTAATATATTACTCCCATGACTGGTGCCAGCACACAAGTATGATTATCATTTCTAAAAATTTAGATGCTTGAAGGCAAGAATATTCTTGTCACTTGATAAGTTCATAGGTGGTTACTAGGCTACTGACCCAAAGGTCTTTATAAGCCTAGCCATGTGTACCCAATATAATACTACAGAAAATCAATATAAAGGATCTAGCCTAAACTCAAGATCTTAGTTAGCAATGATTGCCCATATCTAGGAGGGTCATAGGTAAAATCCCCAGCAAGGAACCTATGGTTTCCCATCCAGGCTGCACTTAACCAGGGTCATACAAAGGCTGTGTTTCATGTGAACTGGTTGCATATACCAGAAGAGCAGCAACCTCTGAGAGACATATCTGTCTCTCCAGCAGGTCCTATTTATGTCGCAGGCCAGGATAAGGTCCCTAGAGCAAGTGACCCTTATCACATTTGACCTGCAGATGTGCAGCATTTACATTAGGTATGGATCTGAGATTGCTCTGCAGGCCATGCATAAGTCTCATCTAAGTAGTGTGTTCACTACTGAGTACAGTGACAGTAACTTCAGTCTGTCAATATATGACTTGTGCTTGAGACCCTGAATTTTCTTGGTTAGAAATCTCTGAGGTCTCTCGAGTTGCTACAGGTGCCTGGTAAAATACATACTAAAGGGAGCATTGCACTCAGTTATTGGCCTGATGAGGTCGAGTATAGGGAGTTATGACCTGTTTCACTCTTGGGGCAATGCCTCTGTTAATGAGGTGAGCCACGAGAATGCCTTCCTTACCACAGTAGACACATGATGAGTCAACATTTAGGCTACAGTCAACTTGTGTTCCCAAGTCTCTCACTAATGAGTTGTAATGTAGCGATTATGTATATGATAGTCTGCATGGATATCATGTTTACTGAAGGGATGATAATGCATTTTTTGGCACAGAGTTTGAGTCTATGGATTTGATAACAATCATTGGTTTGTGTAAGCCCTCTTGAAGTATACTGACATTGTTTGGGGATTCAATGATTCCACCTAATTTGCAGTCATCATCAAACGTAGCTAGCTGCAGCCCTCTGTTTTGACCTGAACCTCTGAAAAGTATATTCCAAACAATGGGGGGCCCAGCACTAACCCCTGTGGAACCCCACTATTGAAACGTCTGCTGGTTAAGGTAAAAATCACCAACATTGACTGACTGCAATCTGTCAGTGAGCCACTTGCAATCAAACTGATAACATAAGGGTTGATATTCAACTGGGAGAGTTTATCAATGATGCCCGGCTAGGGGACTGTGTTGAAGGCCTTTGCTAAGTCAGATTTGCCTTCACTTATGGTTCTGGTGAAGTTTTCGAAGACGTCTACCGGGTTTAACAAGCATAACCTGTCTTGGGCAAAACCAAACTGTGTCAGATCAAGGGTTTGGAGATCACCAATGTCCTTATTTATAGGGTCCATGATGATTTGTTCCATGGCCTGACAGAAAGGCTGGGTCTGTGGTTTCTGTAGTTTGATTCACACGTTTAATACTCTTGTCAAGTGGTATGTGACAAATGAAAAAAGACTATTGCTAGTTTTACAAGTAACAAAGGGTCAGTGACACAAATGTTGTTAGCAGAAGCTATACTATCACCTTAGTCAAAATACCTCCTGCATGTCAGTGTATGGAGAGCGTGCATGTATATATTCACTAGCGCATAACACATATAAGTTATGTGTGTGTTTGTGTGTGTGTGTGTGTGTGTGTGTGTGTGTGTGTGTGTGTGTGCGTGCGTACATTTATATGTGTGTGTAGACATGCAAATATATGTGGCTGTATAAACACATAAGTATATACAGGAAACACATTTTAAACAATCAAAGCAATATATATGATAAACATATAATGATGTATGACACATGCTTATATTTATTTAAATTATTATATATTTCCATCTTGATAAGGGAGATAAGTGGTCTAGTCAACATCATACATGACACATGCATTCATTTATTTAAATTAGTTTCAATTTCTCTCTTGATATGTAGGTACGTGGTCTCTTCAACACAGCCATCTGAATCACAAAAGAGGCAAGTCTGAGAAAAGTTATGAGAATTCCAGTATTAACAATGAAGTACACCACTAAAACAATTATGTGCACTGCATACAAAGTTTTAATAAAATACAATCATTATCATATCTCCAGCATATACAAATTTGACAGACATTCAAAAATACCTTGTATTGTAAACCAGTCAGTAAGAGATAGCAAGGTTGTGGTTTTACAACCAGATGAATATATTTAACTTAGATTACATATTGCATACATACTTACACACACAGATAGGAAAATATAGGGAAATATAGCAACTATGCAGTGTAACTCTACTGCAGTCAAATATTCAGGAAAGGAGTGAAAGAGCCAAACATTTTACCACAATGCAGGGAAGAAAAGTAATTCATTTGGATGGAATCAGTGTTATACAGACAGTTACTGTGTCATTCCTGAATGGTGTCATTCACTGGGAAAATACTTTTAGTACGCTAATAAGATTCAAGTTCAGAGTTGTCTGACATGTTTTTATTGAAACGTTATAAGAGTTATAAGATTTTATTCTTCTAGAATCTTAGGACATTAGCAACTTGGGTTTGTTGCCAAGATTCAACTGTCCAAAGGAATGCTGTCCTGTGAAATAAGATAAACTGTCTTATAAATGTATGTCTGCATGAGTACATGCACTAATAAGCAACACTATTTCTGACCATATGAAAAATGAATACCAGCTAACGGAAAAAGCATGTAGCAGCAAGGCTGAAACAAAAACAAACATAAAAATTCAATTGCATAGCTGGGATAATCATTCCACTAAGTTTTACAAAAAAACAAGCACATACTAAAGATGTAATTTCACTACTGCAAAGGCTGCAGATCTGGGTGTGACTAGATAACATCTCTGGCTGAGGCTAAATCATTCAGCTAATCTAACAGCCTATGGGTGGGGGAAGGAAAATACAAAAGGACAAACTGTTAGCACTTCCCCCGCTGAAGTTTGTGAAGGCTGACCTGCAGTATGCAAAAAAGCTAATCTGAAAATCCTGCCTCTGTGTGAACATGTGACCTACATAGCACTAAAATGTAAACAAAGTACTCAGGCAAGCAGCTGATTTCAGAAACGAGATAGTGCCCCTTTAATGTGTGCGTTCATTGGGGCTGCCAGCTTTCTTTGTGGCTAAAACCGGGCTAAGGTCACGCCCCTCACATCACCCATAACCCCACCCATTCCCACCCCCTCTCCCATCCATGCCCTGCCAATTTTGTGACATCACAGTGACATCAGCCCCCTTTTCTGTTCCGGATGCCTGCTTTCAGCCGATTTCTCCCCAGTTGCCATAAACACTGTTCAAAACTCTCACTGTGCATAATACTGTTGTCTGCTTTACTTCTACAGAGATTACAGATATTTGGATTTAATTTAAAACATTAATTTCAAATTTTATAGCACAAACC
>NW_025050729.1:0-10224 GCF_019279795.1 Protopterus annectens
TATAGGGATTCCATAACAGTTTCTCTGTTCTTCCAACATCTCTTTTAAAGTATTCCCTTCATTCCCTGTAACTTTATCCCCTGTTGTATATACCACTTTTTCCACTTCCATCTCACTTAATCCAGCCACAAATAGGTTCCTTAGGTTCTAGGTTTATACTAGGCTATCTGCCTAAGGCATTTATAAAGCCCTAGCCCAAATTTTATGGCTTCATGCCTTATATGAAAATGCATGCCCATTAGTTTGGGTGTGCCTCTGTCCAACAGTGACACAGAGAGATGATTCCCGGGGTAAACCTCCGATCTCCATCCACAGGTCCTGGGTTATCTTGAACAGAGTCAGCCCGGGTGCTCTGCCTCACATGGACCGGGATTTTATTTCCACAGCACTTAGGAGTCTCCTGGTGATAAATCTGCTCCCTCCCAGCCGTCCTATTTATATCAAGTGCTAAGGTTTAAAATTAAGCTTGCTCTAGTGGTTTTGGTGGATTTGGATTTTTGAGGTGGAGCATATGTCATTAATTGAGTTGGACATGGCATATGTCGACACCTGTCACCTCTGGGCAGGCAGTCTCACGACTAAGATAGAGCTGGGCTCTTCAATCTGGCAGATTTGGAGTCCTTATCTTTGGTGAGGAACTTTTTGGGGTCTCTCCAGTGCTGCGAATGTCTGGTGAGATACATCCCGAATGGGGAGACATTGTACTCGATCATTGGTCTGATAATTGAAGGTACAGGGAACAATGACCTCACTAGATCTGGATGTGAATCCCTTCTGGCAGTCAGGTGGGCAGTAACAGAAGGTCTTTCCTAACCACTTTAGCAAGTATGAGTGTCAAAGAAGGCCACTGTCATATGGGTCCCCCAGGTCCCTGACCTCTTCATGCTTGAGGATTTGCCACCTATGGTGGCAGGGTTACCTTGTTTTCCCGAAGGGTGTGACTATACATTTTGGCGTTTAACTTCCAGGCCATGGCTCTGCTTTCCAGCCTATCTGTTTCAAGTGAGTCCCTTCTGAGAGGATATCATGTCCAATGCACTTTCCACCTATAAACCCAGGTTGCAGTCGTCTGCTTTGTCAACAAAGTCCTCCAGCACCAACCTTCACAGAAGTATATGCCAAACAATATAGAAGACCAAGGACGAGCCTGTGGGACACCCTTGTGACCCGGCAGGTCTGACACAGGCGCCAGCAACTCCTAACCCTAGCCAGGTTCTGTCCCTTAAGCCAGTTTTGCAACCATCTTGCTGACATATAGGTTTACATTTAAAGCTGGTAAGTTTTGTGGCCCAATAATAGCCTTTACACCTGAGTCCTGAGACTGTGTGGACTGCCTCCCTCATCAATGGCCTTGGTGACTGTTTTAGAAGAAGTAGAGCCAAGTTCAAAAGGAATAGTCTTCCCTTGACAAAGCCAAACTGGGTCGGGTCAATGTCTGCAAGTCCCTATATCTATGTTTATGGAAGCTCATTATGATCCTCTCCATAGCTTTGCAGACTAGACTTGTTACCAAAAAAAGCTTGTAGAATTAGGCCAATTACAGGAGTCCGTGGGGCGCCACCTTTGTGGAGTGGGACCCACAGTTGCACGTACGCCCTCCTTAGAGCTGCAGCTATCCTGTGAGCGGGCTGAGATTAAACAGCTGCCTTATGTGCGGGGGAGTTATTCCTCATTTAGCTTGTGTAGCACCTTGAGGACACCATCCGGTCCCCATTGATGCTGTATTTTAGCTTTAGAAACTTGGCTTTCACCTGCGCATTTGAGATGTCGGGAGGCTACACTCAAACAGGATAGTTATCTCTCCTTTGAGGTGAAGTTTGCACTGAACCTGTCTGCCAGTATGTTAGCAATGGTTCCAGTGATTTTGTATCATTTGGACTAATTCTGAGCATATCACAGGAGTTTCACCCAGGTTCTAACACATAATGAAAGGCCTTATGATTGTCTAACACAGATCCATGACAATTTTCTCTCAAATTGGCCTTAGTTGATTTATGAGTGCTCGTATTTTTTACTAATAATGATCAGGGGTGACTTCCCTTTTATGGATTTGTTCTATCATGCTTAATAGCTTTCTCCTCTTATTGTAAAAGTTTGTTGTTAATGGCTGAAAGGGTCCCCACAGACTGGGCGTTCCCTTTGTGGAAAGGTCTTGGTTTTATTGGGATTGCCTGATCAAAAGCGCAGTCCTGGAGGTGTTCATGAGGCATTTTGTGAGGCTTCCACATAGCAGGTTGTGGTTTCCTCTGGCTCAGGGCCTTGAGGATGCTACACCAGTCTTGAAGTAGTGTGGGGTTGCTTTAGAGAAGTTCTTCACTATGGTCTTTTTGTTTAAGGGTAGGGGAAGCGGGATGTGGATTTCCAGTGAGAAGTTAGTTTTATGATCCAGATCTCACCAATGAGGGAATATACTTCTGGTGTGGAGCATTTTTTGTCCCCATGTTTGCTGACAATGAGGATCTAAGTATGTGTATTTTTCTCCTCTACCATTAGAGACAGTGACTAGCTGTTCCATGGCATTTGAATTTATGAACTCCAGGAACCGTTGGGCTAGAAAGTTAGGAGAAACTTGAGTAATGTTCCCAGTCTATATTGGGGTAGTTAAGTCACCCAATACTGATGGAGTGTTTGGAGATACATTTATACCCTCCAGTGTCTTCAGGAGGAAGGGCTGTGTGGGGTTCCTGAGTTTGAGGAGGGTGGCCACCCTGTAGCATGCTACAATTTGTAGAGCAGTTTTGCCTATGGTTGATTTGTTGCACCTGGATGCGGGTTTCCAAAGAAGCTTAGAGTCGTTGCCCACCAACCTGGAGGTGTGGGTATCCTTTATGAATATGGATACACCCCTCAGCTTTTGTAGTGTGAGTCGGGGTTTTGGGGGCGGGCAGGCAGCATGATATGAGGTAAAACCCTAATAGTGCCGGGGTGCTCTCAGGAGCAGCCAGAGACCAGGTTTCGAAGTTACAGCACAGACATCGATGTTCTCCATACACTGAGAAGGGCCTCCGAGTCGTGCATTTTTGAGATTTAGACTTCTGGCATTGAGCAGCATTACCCTCAGTTTCTTCCCATTTTGTTGTTTTCTATGGGTGGTAGGTTTAGAATTTGAGGCCTTGCCTAAAAAGGCACTATGGGGGGTGGCAAGAGCCTTAGCCAATATCCGGAATCCCAGGGGTGACTTAGGTTGCAAGCCGTCCCCTTAGCTGCGAAGCAGCGTGGCTTATCCAAGCATGTCATCCCAGGCAGACAGACTTGCACTGGATCCCCTTTGAATGACACACCAGACATTAAGCCAATTGTTAAAGCTGATCATCTTGTCTCTATATTGTGGCATCATTCTTGGTGAAGGAAGGATACTGCTCAGGGTTGAAGGTCCATACCTGCCTGGGCTACATAATCAGAGAGCTCCTCTATGTCTCTCTTTTCATGTAGTCAGGGAGGAAGTCGTCTCAAGTGGGTTCACCAGCATGGACAGCTTGACTGTGTCATATTTGCTTGTACTTATACGCTTAAGAGTGACCTTCAGTGCTTGTGTTATGTGGTAGATTCTAGCAGCCCGATAGGCAGCTTACTGTGACCCTCTCCTTGTTTCAGCCTGGTAGAGTGGGACGTCAGTGTGTCTGACTATGGAGTGCACCCTGCAACCCAAAGTATGTTTAATTGTTGTGTTGGCCTTAAGAGGCTTGGTGACTGCTTTGCACACACTGCTTTTTATGTAGGTTTATGTGTCAGTGCTTGTGGGGTAATTGTCTTGAAAGGTAGCAGTTGTTTTGGTGTGTCTTGCTTTGAGAGGCCTCTGCTTGTTTAGAGTAAGAGGTTTACTCAGAAGCCTCCGAGAGTATATGTCTTTGTGTGTACATGTGTTTTAGATTCAAAGGTGGAGTGGTAGCATTATGTGGGAGCTGGTTTTGTGTGGCCAGGTGTCTTGAGATTTGCCTTCTCCACTCACACTGTCTGAGTCTTTTGCCAGTCCTGAGTTGAGAGAGCTCAGCCTCCAATTTGGCTAAACTCAGCTGCATCTCATGATATTTGTGTTGTATAATAGGAGGAGGAGAGGGAATTGTCCTATGTATAAAACAATTGCATGGGCAGTTGCCTCAAGATACCCAGATTCCCAGCTGGACCAGAGGCAGAATTGACTAAGCATGACCCAACTGGACATGCCCCTTTAAATAATATTGGGAAATCATAATTGAGGCGCAGGGGCCAGTGGGGAGTGAGGGTGGCAATTTAGCACCACAATTTTTTAAGTGCTGACTTATATAATTTGCTTTAGTGAGCAAATTTTAGGCTAACTTAGGTGCAAGTGTGTTACAGAATGTCAACTAAATGCAAAAAGCGACAAACAGTAACTTTCTTTTCAAATTGAAACAAGGAAATAAAATGCAGTAAGCAGTATGCGGAATATCGCTGAGTGATCACAGGAAGGCTGAGGAGTTGCGTATTAGGTGGAATTGTGGCTTCCAGGAAATAACAAGCAAAAAAGACAGGCAACAAGAAGCACATATAAACAAAGCTGACTAGATTCAGCGGGGCCTGGATCTAGTCTATGCTAGAGCAAACAAAGGTGAACCAATTTCCAGTAAGATTACAGTTCAAAATATTCAGGCACTATAAACCTTTAACCAGAAATTCCCAGCTCAGAAGAGGCCTAAGAGTCCCAAAGCCTCTTCTCCCACAAAGAGTGCAGACCCACTTGAGCCTTCTTAATGCTTAAAAATAACTGGCCTGAAGGCCCAGAAGTGCACCTAAACCAGAACTAATACACTTGGACACTGGGCTCTCAATCGCAGTTCCCCAACAGAAAGGATGAAAACACTACCACGTCCCCTGCCACCACAATTTGGCACTTGCCACAAACCTTCCTAATGTAAAAAGAGCAACTGGTCACTGACCCAAGTTAGCTTAGTCAAAGACTTGAATGATAGCTACACTTTAATCAGAGATTACAACCAAGCAGTAATAAATACCATTGAATACTTTAGAGAATGTCTGGATTAATTGCTCAAAGTTACACTGAAACAAAGCTAAGATCAACAGGCCCGAATCCAGTCTATGCCACAGCAAACAAAGTGCACCAACTTCAGTAAGAAACAGTTCAGATATGCTTAAATGCACTATAAACCTTTAACCAGAAATTCCCAGCTCAGAAGGGCAGAGTCAGCCTCTCCTCACTCCCACAAGAGTGCAGACCACGAACCCTCTTAATGTAAAATAACTGGCTTGAAAGCCCAAGTGCTTGAAGCCAGAATTAATACACTTTTTTAGGGAATAACAGACACTACAGCCCTCAATCAGCAGTTCTCAGCCTAGAAGGATGTAAGCACTACCCTGTTCTGCCACAGCAGTGCAGACCACAAACCCTCACAGTGCAAAACCAACTAACTGGTCCCGAGAGCCCAAGTGTGTTTTAAACCAAAAGGCTTAGAATGAGTTACACCAAGCAGTAATAAATACAATTGAGTATTTTAAAGATGATGCAAAAGTAAAAGAAGTAGGTAAAAAAACACAAGTACAGTAAAAGTTATAGATGAAAATTTTTTTTTTTTTTTTTCTGAACAAGTGCTGAGATCAAAGAAACAGATTTGAGTGCTGGGGAAACTAGAAAACCTGGCTTAAGAAAAAAGAAGCAAAGCTAGAAGGCTTCCCTCAAACACAGAAGGGCTTGGGGCTCAGAAGCTCTGGAAATGAGTCTATACCACTTAACAAGAAAGGCAGGAAATAGAAAGCAATTTTTTTTTATTCCCAGATGCTCTCTTTGTACACAGTAGGAGTGCCTGAAATCAGAATATGATCTCACTGCACTCAGTTGAGTAGAGCAAAATGAGATAGGCCCAGAGGCGGGGCTGAGGGTGCGGCAGTTTCAATGCCACTAAGATTAACACCAAAACAAAAACAAAACAGAGCGTAGGGTGGGTACCCAAGGAATAACTTTGAAGAGCAGAATAACTTCAGTTAAAAATTCCTTCAACCTCCTTCATACACAGTTTAAATCAATTAAATACTGTATTTTTTAAAAAAAAGTGCAGATAAAAGTACTTAAATTCTCTTATACATCCAGTTGAATATAACCAAGTTCTTAGCTGGCCAAGCTGAAGTTTTAAAGCAGGAATTATTTCACATGCACCAGTTTAAAATATGCAAGGACAGGAAATCAAAGAATGTGGCTACCCCCACACCTGTAATTACTAGCAAATAACAAAATTCAGCCAACACTAGCTTCAGTTCAAGTTACTGAAGAGCAAGAATAATCTTCAGTTAAAAATTCGCTAACACTCCTTCATACACAGTTTAAATCAATTAAATACTGTATTTTTAAAAAAGTAGATAAAAGGTACTTAAATTCTCTTATCGTCCAGTTGAATATAACCAAGTTCTTAGCTGGCCAAGCTGAAGTTTTAAAGCAGGAATTATTTCACATGCACCAGTTTAAATATGCAAGGACAGGAAATCAAAGAATGTGGCTACCCCACACCTGTAATTACTAGCAATAACAAAATTCAGCCAACACTAGCTTCATTTCAAGTTACTGAAGAGCAGAATAACTTCAGTTAAAAATTCCTTCAACTAGCGACTCCTTCATACACAGGATTTAAATCAATTAAATACTGTATTTTTAAAAAAAGTGCAGATAAAAGGTACTTAGAATTCTCTTGCATCGTGAGTTGAATATAACCAAGTTCTTAGCTGGCCAAGCTGAAGTTTTTAAGCAGGAATTATTTCACATGCACCAGTTTAAATATGCAAGGACAGGGAAATCAAAGAAGTAACAAAAGCTGTTCCCACACCTGTATGATTGCCTAAGCAAATAACAAAATTCAGCCAACACTAGCTTCCAGCGTCTGCTACTGAAGAGCAGAATAACTTCAGTTAAAAAATCCTTCAACACTCCTCTTCACACAGTTTAAATCAATTAAATACTGCATTTTTGAAAAAAGCAGATAAAAGGTATCAATTCTTTATATCATTCAGTTGAATATAACCGCTCTTATAGCTGGCCAAGCTGAAGTTTTAAAGCAGGAATTATTTCACAGCGCACCAGTTTAAATATGCGGACAGGAAAATCAAAGAATGGCTACTCCCCACACCCGTAGGTAATTACCAGCAACAACAAAATCTCAACACTAGCTTCAGTTCAAGTTACTGGAAGAGCAGAATTTAAAAAATCTCAACACCCTTCATACACAGTTTAAATCAATTTAAACACTGTATTTTTTAAAAAAAGCAGATAAAAGGTACTTAAATCTCTTTACACGGCTCCAGCTTGAATATTAAACCGTTCTTAGTTATTGCTTTTGTTTTAAAGAGGAATTATTTCATTACGCAATTCAGTTTAAAATATGTATGACAGAAATCAGCACGGCTACCTGCACACCTAACATTTAGCAACAATAAAATTGTCAACACTAGTCAGTCTGGTTACTGAAGAGCAGAATAACTCAGCCAGTGCCCCAACACTCATACATGTTGAAATTACGAATAATAAGGGAAAGTGAGTGGTATTTTAAATTTTTTGGTAATGTCTAGTTGAATATAACCAAGTTCTAGCTGGCCAAGCTTGAAGTTTTAAAGCTGAAATTATTTTACATGCACCAGTTTAAATATGCAAGGACATAAAATCAAAGAATGTATAATTTCTAACACCTGTAATTACTAGCAACAACAAAATTCAGTAGCCAAATACTAGCTTCAGTTCAAGCATTGAAGGAGCAGAATAACTTCAGTTAAAAATTCCCTTTAGCACTCCTCATACACAGTTTAAATCAATTTAAACACTGGTATTTTAAAAAAAAAAAGTGCAGATAAAGGTACTTTTAAATTCTCTTACACGCTCCAGTTGAATATAACCAGAAGTTCTTAGCTGGTCAAGTTGAAGTTTTAAAGTTATAACTCACTACATGCACCAGTTTAATTATGCAAGGACAGGAAATCAAAGAATGTTAGCCTCTTACACCTGTATCATTTGAAAATAACAAATTAGCTAACACTAGCTTCAGTAGTCTGGGTTATCAAAGAGCAGAATAACTTCATAGCAAAATCCTTCAACACTCCTTTCATACACAGTTGTGCTTTAAATCAATTAGCCACTGTATTTAAAAAAAAAGTGTAGATAAAAGTAGACTTAAATTCTCTTATACGCCCAGTTGAATATAACCAAGTTCTTAGCTGGGCTGGCTTGAAGTTTTAAAGCAGGAATTTATTTCACATGCACCAGTTTAAATATTATGTGCAAGGACAGGGAATCAAAGAATGTGGCTACCCCCACACCTGTAATTACTAGCAACAACAAAATTCAGCCAACACTAGCTTCAGTCTGCTACTGAAGAGCAGAATAACTTCAGTTAAAACCTTCAACACTCCTTCATACACAGTTTAAAATCAATTAAATACTATATTTAAAAAAAAAAAAAGTGCAGATAAAAGTACTTAATTTTATAATGCCCCAGTTGAATATAACCAAGTTCTTAGCTGGCTGTTGAAGTTTTAAAGCAGGAATTATTTCACATGCACCAGTTTAAACATGCAAGGACAGAACAAAGAATGTGGCTACCCCCACACCTGTAATTACTATAGCAAATAACAAAATTCAGCCAACACTAGCTTCAGTTCGCTATCGAAGAGCAGAATAACTTCCAGTTAAAAAATCCTTCAACACTCCTTCATACAGTTTAAATCAATAAATACTTTGGTATTTTTAAAAAGTGCAGATAAAGCGGTACTTAAATTCTTCATATCCAGAAGGAATATAACTAAGTTCTAGCTGCTTGAGGATTTAAAATATACTCCATCACATGCAATCTGCTTAAATATGCAAGGGACAGGGTACCAAAGCAATGTGGCTACCCCACACCTGTAATTACTATAAAGCAAAATAATAAAATTCAGCTAACACTAGCTTCTGTAGTTCATATTAAAGAGCAGGAATAACTTCAAAGAAAATTCTTCAACACTCCTTCATACACAGTTTAAATCAATAAAATACTGTATTTTTTTAAAAAAAAAGTGCAGATAAAGGTACTTAAATTCTCTTATACGTCCAGTTGAATATAACCAAGTTCTTAGCTGGCCAAGCTGAAGTTTTAAAGCAGGAATTATTTCACATGCACCAGTTTAAATATGCAAGGACAGGAAATCAAAGAATGTGGCTACCCCCACACCTGTAATTACTGTGATAACAAAAGTTCAATAACACTAGCTTCTGATTCGATTACTGAATAACAGAATAACTTCCAGTTAAAGAAATTCCTTCTAACACTCCCTTCATACACACCGGTTTTAAATCAATTTAAATACTGTATTTTTTTTTTTGAAAAAGAGATTGCAGAATAAAGGTATAGAATTCTCTTGGCAATATGCGTCCAGTTAGAATATAAGCAAGTTCTTAGCTGTAGCCAAGCTGAAGTTTTAAAAGCAGGGAATTATTTCACATGCACCACTTTTAAATATGCAGGACAGGAGATCAAAAGAATATGGCTACCCACCTGTAATTACTAGCAAATAACAAAATTCAGCCAACAGCACTAGCTTCAGTTCAGAGTTACTGAAGAGCAGAATAACTTCAGTTAAAAATTCGCTAACACTCTCTCCTTCATACACAGTTTAAAATCCAGATTTAAATACTGTATTTTTTTTTTTTAAAAAGAGAAAGTGCAGATAAAAGGTAGCAAAATCTCTCTTATCACGTCCAGTTGAATATAACCAAGTTCTGTAGCTACAGGTCAAGCTGAAGTTTTAAAAGCAGGAGTATTATTTCACATGCCACCAGTTTTAAATATGCAAGGACAGGAAATCCAAAAGAATGTGGCTACCCCCACACCTGCTTAATTGCCTTGTATAGAAATAACAAAAGATTTCAATAGCCAACACTAGCTTCAGTTCAAGTTACTGAAGAGCAGGAATAACTTCCAGTTAAAGAAATTAACTTCAACGCACTCCTTCATACACGATTTTAAATCAATTTAAATACTGTATTTTGTTAAAAGTGCGAATAAAGGAACTCCGAATTCTCGCACGTCCAGTTGAATATGACCATGCCAAGTTCTTAGCTGGCCAAGCTGAAGTTTTAAAGCAGGAATTATTTCACATGCACCAGTTTAAATATGCAAGGACAGGAAATCAAAGAATGTGGCTACCCCACAACTGTAATTAATAGCAAATAACAAAATTCAGCCAACACTAGCTTCAGTTTTTTTTTTTTTCAAGTTTTTTTACTGAAAGGAAAAA
>NW_025050730.1:0-13352 GCF_019279795.1 Protopterus annectens
TAGACATTAAGAGGTCTAGCTAAATCATTTCCTTAGAAAAATGAATTTTAACAAAGAATTTGTAGGATTTAAAATGCCTATAGCTAAAAACCTATGAACCTATCTCTTTCCTCCCCATCACACTTCAAACATTTGATACATACCCAAGAAAAAATTATTGAAGTTTACTTGGTGTATAAAAATACCTATACAAACACTTTCAAACAAAAATCCTAAACCTTCTTGGCTTTGCTGCATATCTGGGAGCCATTCATATGTCCTCCCATTATTCCCTTGTAAACTGCTTTTTCAATTTCTTTTTCCCAATCTTTTCTTACCTCCTATGACTGATTCTTATAGTTAGCATGCAATCTTTTATATGCTCTACTAATTATCCCTTTTAACAGCAGCTTCTGCTCCAGACTGACTAAAAACTATATCAGAGCAGTTATTTCACTTAGGGCTCCCCTGTTCCTTTCTCTTTGCCTATACTCTGATATCAATTGCTGGTAGGGGAGGCAGTGTTTAACATGCATTCCATACTTCTTCTTGGACTCATCCTACTCCATTACCTTTCCATCTCTAATTATTTGACCCAATACCTTGGTTCCTTTGCCAGTTTTCTCCAGCCCCTTCTTGCCTATTTTTTGTATCCCTACCTGAAGTAATACCTACTAGAAAAATCTCCTTTCTCAATTCCTGTCTTGGCTTAGTTCTTAGAATACTTTCTGCAACTTTATGGATATAATATTCTGTATGGCTGTTAATATTCACCTTAAGAACCTGCATCCAAATTCCACTCCCTCTTCTTGTTTCCTGAACCCCTCTACCCCCCTACTTCATCATCATCACTTTCCACTTATAACCCTCTGCTTGTGTTATGTATGTAAACCTTAATGGTGTAATTCTAACATATCCCTTCAAATCAGGTAATCGTAAGCCATCTTGTTTTATTGGTAGGATTAACTTATCCCACTTAACTCTTGCCAATGTTCCCTCCCAGATAAATTCCTTCAATTCATTATTATTGTCCACAATTTCTCCTCTGGTTGATAAAAATATGCCTGACCTGGACATAAAACTAAATGAACTAAAAACATTTTCACTGCTTGTACTTCACTCCCCATATCCATAAACAAGAACTTCTTGTTTCTCATTTTTGTATTATCTTTTTAAGTCTCTTTCCATGTACCCTTAGCTGCCACGGCCAAAGCCATTTTAATATGTACTCCTAAATACTTGATCTTATCTTGTCCTTATAAATATGAGTATCACTGAACTAATTTCTGAATGGGTACATAATTTATAGCTATAACCTTTGTTTTATCTTTATTAATTGTATATCTCAAAAAGACTTGAAACTTTCTCAAAAAGTTCCACATCATGGAGATGTGCTTTTCTGGATTTATCAAGTACAAAACAAAATCAACTACAAATAAAGCCAACTTGTCTTGATTACCATGCAGATTATATCCTTGATTTTCTGAGTCTACTGTTTTCTTGTCTAGGGCTTAAAATATCAAGCAAATAAATGAGAAAGAGGACACCCCTGCCTTGTTTCTCTGTTCAAAGACTCCTTACAAGAGAGGAACCCTCTCACTTTAATTCTTGTCTCTGATCCTTCATATATCCTCATAATTAACCTTATTATTATACCAAGGAATACAAATGCTTCCATTACCCTACTCATAAAATCCCAGTATACTCTGTCAAATTATTTTTCTGCATCATGACCCACCAACAACAGCATTATTTCCTTACATTCAGCTTCCATCTGGATCACCACTGCTCTATTACTTTTGTCAAGTATTTGTCTCCCATCCACAAAACCACACAAATTCATATCTATCAAATTTGGCAACACATTTGCCATTGTTTTAGCAAGTGTACACATAAACATGTTACAGTCATGGTTTAAAATTGAAATTGGTCTATATGAATCTGGGCCTGAAGGGTCTTTACCCTCTTTGGATAGTAAAGCCACCACTGTTTTTTTTTTCCAAAATGTTGATGCTTTCCCTCTTTTTAAAATACCATTAAACAAAACATTCCAGATTTGTACCACTTTCTTCTCTCCTAATTTCCAAACCTCCACATGAAGGCCATCTGTTCCTTGAGACCTCTCTGCAGATTGATTATATATCACCATTTTTATTTCATCCTCTGCTATCTTAAATATTAGTTGTTGAGCCACATTTTCTTCTATTATTCGCATAATTAAGTCTTCCATAGCTAGTATAATTTATGTTCATTTTTGATTTCCACATTCATATGCTTTTTACAGATTTTTATAAAATTTCCAATAAATCTAAAATAAAATAAAATTCAGATATATCCATAACAGCTCTATAGGACCTCAGGTGATTTATTTATTTATTTATTGTCCTAGGCTCTCTAAGATTTTTCTACTTTCTGTTGCTTAAGTCAGTATGCCAAAAGGTTTTGTACTCTGGAGTTGTTATCAAAAAATAGTTGCTTAACAGCAGTCTTTCTAAACTCATGCATATTATCCAAATACCCCCATATTTTTTTTCTTTACCACTCAACAATTACTCCTCTTCTTGTTCTGTTAAATTCCCCTTATTCTGCAAAACTCTAACCTTTGTCAACCCCTCTAAATATTTCCTATTACTTATTAACCATGTATTTTTTCACTTTTATTTCTACCCTATTTTTTAAACTCCACTTTCATTTTATCCCACCTGCTAGCTATCCCTGAAAAAATACTATCTTCCCTAATAACTCTGAAATAATTTCAACCACCCTTTCCTTAAAATCCTCTCTTTTTAACAGGTAGGTGGAAAAGTGACAGTATGTACTTTTTACTTTGTTACGCTGTGTTTTATCTTAGTTTTTTGGTGTATGCTCTGAAATAGTTATTGCATATGTGTCAAGCCTTTTTAATTAAATGCATGTTTCTATGAAATATAATTTCTATCCAGTATAGCCTAGTTATTGTACTTTGGGGAATAATATGTAAATTATGTCTGAGTTAATACTACTGAATTAATTTCTTCCATACTATATATTTTCATAAATTTCTTCATTAATCTATACTCTTTTGTTATATTTTATAATCTAGATGCCCTGGTAATCCCTCACTATGGCAAATCAAGTTCCAGTCCCCACATATACTCCCTACTGAAAGTTGATTATTTCCCCCAAATGTTTTTAAGCTCCATAATACAACTTTTGATGGAATGTAAATAAATAAATAACTAATAAAATACAAGGCTGCTGCAAGTATAAACCACCAAGAACTAGGAAAAGCACACAAAGTAGTGGCCAACTACAGAAATTATTCTGATTTTGGAGTTTATGAATTTTATACTAGACAACAATTATGTCTTTTAAAGCTGTGGTGATGGGCACAGTTTGTGCTCCCATTTTTGCCAACCTTGGCATGTATAGGTGGACAAACAAATAGATGTTCAATAATGAAAATATCTTTCCATACTGGAAGATCTATTTGAGGTACCTTAACAACATATTTATTTTATAGTCTAGTCCTGATGAAGCTGTAGAAGATTTTATACAATACATACAGGAAGCAATGCAATTTTTTGAGGTTCACTTATGATTACAGCAAAGTTCTGTTAACTGTTTGGGCACAACAATTATTAAAGGGCCTTGGAGTTAACATCAAATACATCTAGGAAACCCACCTTTAGTAATCCATATTTGCATTATCAAGGCAACCACCATTACACACAAAAAACAGCATGGTGAAGGGACAATTTATCAGATTGCCCTGCATTGTTTCTGATAATTTGGAAAAACTCATTGAGTATGTTTTAGAAAGGAGGCATCCAAAGACTATAACAGATGATATTAGGAATTTTGTATTTCGACAGAGAGGTAGTACAGACCCCTGCTGCATGTAGGTTTAAATGATAACCACACCATCACCAAATGACATGATGCAAGCAATATCACTACAAGAGGGTCTTTTGAATGAGCTTTGATATTATTACAGTATAATGTAGTTTCAAGTGAAGATAAAGTCATTATCATGGACAACTGAGATAGATTTAAATCTAAGGAAATAGTGTTACATATTTTGGAAAAAACTAGTCAACTGTTTTTAAGACTGCTAATAACTTAAAATGATATTTGAGCATGGGAATTTTAGTAACACTCAGAAAGGTGACAACAAGGATACTTCCAAATGCAGTAGTTGTAGACAATGTTATTACAATTTTTAGAGAATATCCTTAATAGCATGGTTTACTACCAGAAAGGGAACTGTTGTACTATTGGGTTTGTTTATTTGGTTAAGTGTACCTGCATTTTATATAGGTAAGACCACAGACCCCTAAGGAAGAGAATCTACAAACATGTTTATGATATTAATAAGGCCAATGACGAGTGTTCTTTATAAACTTGCTCTATTATGTACAAATGTAAAATAAAAAATATTTTGATATAATTAAAACTGTGATACCCAACCCAAGAGGAGGGGCTTGGGAAAAACAACTTGAATACAAAAAAACTGCAATAACAACTTTATTTGAATGTAAGTTCTGAAAGTGCTATTAATTTGATATATGAATTATTATATAATAGTTTAACATTTGTATATAATCATTTCATTGAATATTTTATAAAGTTTATTTCCAGCTTCTGTCTCACATGAACACACTAGGGTTTGGCAAGCTGATATTATATACATTTGTTTCTTCTTATTTCCATGTGATCATGAGACATTTAGCTTTAACAAAAATCCTGAAATAAAAAACTAAATACATTTTCAAAACACCCTATTCCCCTACTAACTTAGAACAAACACAAAGAACTATGTATGTTTTCAACAAATGAAGTTTAACTCTAAAATAGGAACAACTGTCCCAAACTGACAGTTATACCAACATGCATAACTTAATCTAAAATGAAGGTAGCCCATGCTACAGTGCATGCTGCAGCCTGTATATCTGCTTAAACAGACTGGTGTCTATTTCTTACCTCTACCCCCCCCCACATATGTGAAAATCAGCTTGTATGGTTTTAAAAACATAAACTTTTAGCTGTAAGAAAAAGTACATTGACTATCTTTAAATAAAACTAAGTAGTGCACTGCTCTACTGGGGAAATTACTGCCTTTTATTAACTTCCCTACTTCCCTTAAGTTCAAACTTTATAGTTTTCTGACCTACTTGCCATTGTACCTTTACATTTTGCATTTCTTTCACCAAAGAATGCCGAGACTGTCAAGATGAATTGCAATCATCTCCAGACAGCATGTCTCATTGTAAAAGCTGTCAGAAATGAGAAAAACAAAACCAGCTAACAGCTTTGCAGATGCATGAAGGAATCTTCATAAATTTCACTCAGAACACAATGTACAGAATTCGCTTGGCTAACTGTCTTCAGATGTAGACATCTTGTCTCTCTCACTGACAGCATTTGTTAATAGGAAAAAGAGCAAACTAGCATCTTTGCAGATGTGAGAAACCTAGCATTTTTCAATACTTTCACCATTTTCTCTTATTTTAAGCCTGTTTGCTTACAAAAAAAACATGTTTACAGCTTAAGCTAAGGACCTTAATCAAGGCATTCTCCCATGTAAAAAAGTGAAATTATTATCTTAATACTCCATATAATATAATCAATTCACTCTTACACACCACTCTCACCCACCATCCTAACTTCAGTATTTATTTAAATTTGTGATGTTCAGCCTTTCTTCTGTTATACTGTAAAGCCTATAACAACTAAAAAATACTGGTTTGTTTGAATATGTTTAATACATACAACATTCATTGAAAAAAAAATCACTGAAATACTCTCTGATATTTAAAATGCACATGACTGCACAATATACAAAACTGCTTTACAACACAACATGAATATTATATCATGAAATGTTTTATACAAATACTAATAAGAACAAACATTGTTTTACTTGCAGTTACTTCTTTTTTCCTTTAGTAGTGTCCTTCTAAGCATTAATGACATAAAGTGGATCATATGTTTTACAATCTACCCACAAATTTAACGGAATGAACAAAGTCCAAAGCTTTCTCAGTCACTTTTCCTTGCAAAGCCAAGTTTCACAAATGTGATAATTATTTATAGCCTCTCATTTTTGACTAATTTCAGTGTTGCTGGTCTTTCTGATCATCTCCATCTCCCAACAACAACCTCTGGTACAAGTCCAAAAAATTCCTGATTCTTCTAGTCATCTCCTGTGCTTTTTTCTAACATTTCCTTTGGAACATTGGAAAAATGTTCACTGCTGAAGTCTCTCTATCAGCTTTATTATAATAATAATAAGAAACAGGGTTCCTATCTGCTTATTTACGTTCGTAGCCTTATCGCTAATTACTATGCTAGCTGCACTGTGAACCATGTTAGGCTAAGCCAATTTCCCCTCCCAAAGTTGAGAATCAAACCCTTTATCTTATGTCTGTGAGGCAAGCACCTTAACCATAATATCAAGCCCAAACCCTGTTGTTGGCTCACTTTTTGTTGGATATTTCTTTCCTCTTTAGCCTGTTCTACATACATATGCATTTAATCCTCCAGGAAAAATACTGTAAAGACTGATGGATACAGCAACTTGAATCTCCCACCTGCGGATTTCCTGATTGCTGGGATAACCTTGCTTTTCTTCTGTTCTGAGTTCAATGAATGACCATCTTTCACAAACATGCTTTTGTCTCCAATTTTAATACTTTTCTATTCTGCCACAGTTTTGACAGGATCAACTCTATTTGTATAACTGGATGTTTACTAATATAAGTCTATGCTGCTTTCTCATGGCCAGACTGGAGCATACATTTGGTGTGCCCTTTCAATTAACAAATCCTTCTGTGCAATACCAATCCAATTGCTTATTTGTGCTTTCACAAAATTAATAGTCTGTTTCATCCAGCTTCCAAGACAGAGCAGAAATTCTCAGGTTTTCTCTGCAATATCTCACTTTATACTCTGCTATTGTTTGAAACAGCTCTTCTTTAGAAGCCTCATACTCAGCCAGCCCTTTCTTTATTTCAAACTCTGATTTTTGCAGTTTTATCAGCTCATCTGTATAGCTAGTTAATCACCTTTTGTTATATGAGTTTATATATTCTTTCAATGTTTCATCTACTTCTATATACATTTGATCAATTTTCCCTTCTTCATTAATGGAAGCCATCTTTTGAACAAACACTGAAGCTTGAGTTTCTTTTTTCTTCCCAGCCAGTGTTTTCTTTTCACCTTTTCTGCTTGATTTTTTTCTTAAAGGTTCTCCAAATTTCTTTTTGCTGGCATTCAGGCATCGTATTTATTGGCCAGTGAATGAATTTTATCCAAACTAACAAATTAACTAGCTTAATTTTCTCATTTTCTGTATTTGCACCAGCAGAGTTAAAACTAAGCTGTTGATCAGTGTGCAGCCATCTTGGAAGTCTGTTTTTTTTTTTTGGTATGGTATTAAACTAGATTCATCAGATGTCTGTATTGTTGCAGGTTATTCTGGGGTTTTATTGTGTACCCCTACTTCCAAAATAGACAGATAGATAGACAGCTATATGTGAATATATACACACACACACACACACACACACACACACACACACACACACACACACACACACACATCTGAGTGTACTTCTGTTTATCGAAAACACATTTAAAAAAAAAAAAAAAAAAAAACAGAAAGCCAGACCCACTTTAGCAAAAAGTGCACCAGTTTACAGAAGCACAATACAGTGGGGATAAGGAAATATACCCTTTTCCCCACTGTAGTGCAATCTTGGAGTTAGTATATATAAGTCGCGGGGGTGTGGGGGTGCAGAGGGTCTTCCCCCCTGCAAAAATATGTTTTTAGTGCATGTGTTTTTTTTCTTTCCAGTTCAGTGAAACAATGTTCGTGAAAGTGCACTTTCGTTTAAGTGTACTTTTGCTAAAGTGGGTTCAGCTTTCTGTTCTTCAAAAAAATGTTTTTTCGATGAACAGAAGTAAACCCATATATATAGACGGATTCACTTTAGAAGCTCAAAATACTGAAATATCGAAATTCAGTATTTTGAGCCCATAAAGTGGAATCCTGAAAAGAGCGAAACCACAGAAGCATGAAATTTAAAACCTTGAATACCGGAGGTTTTGAATTTCGCGCTTCTGAGGTTTCGCTGTGGTTATGGTTTTAGGTAAGTGTGTATGTGTTCGGGGTTTTGGGTAGGGGCTGTGGTGTGTATTAGTGTGTTTTGTTGCTTTGATGTGTGTGTGCGAGGAGAATGTAGCTTGTGTGGTAGTTTTGTGTGTGTGTTTGTATGTAGTGCAACCTCGGAGTTAGAATATTTAAGTAGGGGGGTGTGGGGGATGCAGGGGGCTTGCCCCCCTGTTTTTATGTAGTAGAGAGCTTGTGTTTGTATGTGGGGAGGAAGATGTGTGTGTGTGTGTGTCTGTGTGTGGAGTAGAAGCACGAAATTCAAAATCTCTGGTGTGCAAGATTTTGAATTTCGTACTTCTGAGTTTTCGTTGTTTTAAGGTTTCGACTTTATAGCTTCGAAATACTGAATTTCGACATTTCAGTATTTTGAGGATATAAAGTGAATCCATACAGATATATATATATATATATATATATATATATATATATATATATATATATATATATAAAATATAAATATATATATATATATATATATATATATATATACACACACACACACACACACACATATATACATATAGATATATACATATAAATATATATATATGCACACCACACACACACACACACACACATATATATATATATATATATATATGTTTATGTGTGTGTTTGTGTGTGTGTGTGTGTGTGTGTGTATGTATGTGCATATATATATATATATATATATATATATATATATATATATATATATGTATGTGTATATATGTATGTGTATATATATATATATATATATATATATACACATTATATATTTATACATTTACGTTATATAACAATATTAAAACACAGACTGGGCTAGTGTAACCCAATAGTCGAAAGCGGGAAGTGATGAAGACATGGAGTAGACAAGGAAGAGAGCTAAGATTTTGAGAACTAAAAGAGAAGGAAATAATTATTACCTGAGAGACAGTTGAGTTCATCTTGTTTCAGGTGTTGATAGTTAAATGGAAGAAATTACAGAGACAGAGAAGGTTGCTGGCAGTAAATCAAGATCTAATTATTGAAGCTAATCAACCTGATCCTCAGCATAAGTGGTTAACAAGTGTGATATATAAAGCATTGGTTTGTAATTATCAAAACAAGGGAGAGAAATTGAAAAAGAGTGGGATATGAAGTTAAAAAAATACACAATGAAGTAATGGCAGGTGGTATGCCAAGCCTCCAGATTTGTTATAAAGTCCAAGTATTTTAGAATATTCACATGGAAATGCTTGTACAAACATGTTTATAACCAGCTAAATTAAGTAAGATGTTCCAACATGTGGATAACAGATGCTGGAAACGCAGACAGGCAAAAGGTGATTGGGAATATATATATTTTGGGATGGGGTTGTCCAGCATTATAAGGATTCAGAGTTTATCTTAGCTATACAAGTGATTTTAAGAAAGCTTTTTGGTGATTCATTTTAACTCAGGATTATCTGTTGCTTGAGTGGGTTAGATCAAAAACACATGGAACTTTATAGGGCATTAGCAGGCTTGCTGATGATGGTAGCTAAGAAAAATAATAATAAGACAATGGAAAACAGATAAAGCAGCCAGTACATTTGATTTATATGCTTTATATGAGATTATGAAACATTCAAATAATATGGAGGTGAACATGTAGCTAAAAATAACACTTATTCGGTTACTAATAAACGGAAGTTATGGGCACAGTTGATAAATGTGGAAGGGGATTAAGACAGAATAAGGTTGCTAGAAACACAAAAAAGGGGGCTGGCCTGAAAATACCCAAGGTTATTAGGAGATATAGCTGATGAAACACATGTATATGTCAACAGAATATATTGGAGGAATATAATTCCTAGTATTGGACTGGGACCAGCTGTCAATCTAGGGTTTGCTATATAATCTTTTAATTTAATTTTTATGCTACTGTAAGGATGAATAAATGGCCAACCACTTGGGGAAATAGACAAGTGCACCATGCAAACGGAGTGTACAGTGTTTGTAAAATTGTTTGTTATTGTTTTTTATAATAAACACAGAGAAATAAAGAAAAACATATCAATCCATCAAGCACTTAATTCTTATATTGAATCCATGTAGTTTTCCAGGTTAACTGCCTGGCAACATATTTTTCCTAAGAGATTCTCTTGGCCAATGTGCTTTCCTTTACTTCTGTCTCATTTACTAACCAAGTTATCATCCTTTCTTTCTGGCATTTCTCCTGACATTCATTTACTAGTTACATTTTGCCAGCCAAAACATCATAAGAAATATACTTACTCTTTCTATCTTATTATACTTGATGCCATTATTATACCCTAATAATAGTCATTGTTTTTATTATCTTTAGCTCTTGCCAGAGTTGCCAAAGTAATATCTGCTCCATTTCATCTTTAAAGCCTTCCATTTTTAAGCATGATCAAAATATACACAATCAAGTTTCCAACACTTCCTCTTCACACATTCAACAATATGGATCTACATCAGGAAACATCTTCCTTCAGCCTTATGATGCACAGAGATACTTTTGATGACATTACTATGCATATAACCTGAAAAGGCATGAATTTGTAGCATATCTATTCAGTAAATGTGCATTCTCCTCTGTACGTGTCATCTATACCCTCTTCTACAAAAAGTGATCCATGTCTCTGTGTAACTTATCCTCTATTTTAAAAGATTCAGTTCCTTTAACACCTTAAATGTTTGCTCACTAGCCTTTTTGTATATAGGTTTACTTCCCTACTTTCAGTCAATAATAATGTAGATGTAGAAACATAACTAGCAAAATGTCCTTCAATCACATAATTTGCAGTGTATTTGGAAATATCCAAGAAAATATATAATTTATTTGCAAACAAATGTGCAGCTTATCTGTGCTTGTACAAAGCAGCTGTGGTGTGAATTTTTATGAACATAAGACATCCTGAACTTTTGACAGTCATCCACCACACTCTGATTTCCACCTTTTTTAATATATTACTCAAAACCATCAAAACCATGTATGTTCATATCAAAACACTGTACTGCTTAGTCTTACCCCTACAACTTAAGGGCAATGCAAACTTGTATTCATGCTCCCTTCCTGACATAGCAGTAGACCAATAAATTGTCATCTAAACTGCTAAGCAGAATGGAAAACAATAATTGTCACATTTTATTAATTTTTACACTGAACAGTCATCTGCAGTAGATCAGAATTCAGTTATGGTGAGGGTCAACTGACATAAAAATGGTACAAAGTGTTAAACAAAGCAAACATTAAGTAGTAGTGCTTAGACTACAGTCTAATCTTTCCTGTGGTTTTGAACTGAGATGAATGGGATGAAACAGTTTTGCTAATAAAGGAGGAAACCAACCTAATTTTACTCTTACGTTTAGTATTATAATTATTTTCCATACAGTGGAGCACCAGAATCAGGGAAAACAACAATTTACAGAGACAAAGGCCTCAAATCCGAATTAAGACAAGCCATGCGTGTTGATGGAAATTTTTTGAGGTACCAGTGATGGGAAATTCTTAGCAAGTATGGAATATAGTACAATAAAGAAGCAAAAAGAAATTGGTCTTAAACCACACAAATTATTTCCAGAAAATTCTATGCAGCATCAGTCCAGAACACTTCATTAGCCTCAATTATACAATATGTACACCTGACAGCCCCAACATTGCTTCCAGTAATCAAGGAGCTCAATCCTAACCACTGGCAACAGTGGTGGACATCTCACTAGGAGGTTAACAGATACACACACAGTATTTCCAGATGCAGCTCTCTGTATCAAGTGCAATTTCCTCTAAGAGCACACAGAAACCAAAATCAGTCTGGGGCTGGTTTCTCCCTCTTTCTCCAGATCCCCACTAAGACTCTCCACTAGCATAGCTATAGAGCTGAGATCTCAGCTGAGTGGCCAAGCCAAGACCTCCAGCACCATTTCTGTTCAACCAGTGCTTCATGTCCCAGCCCAAGTAGCTGACACACACACTCTCTGTGGTTTGATTTACACACACACACACACACACACACACACACACACACACACACACACAAACACAAACACACCTGGGAAAGGCTGTCACAGGTTTACTAGCTATGCTCCCTTCTGTCCAGACTATAAGGTAGTTTTCACTGCCACCAGTCACTCCTGCCAGCTACCTTAAAGGACAACCGCGCCCTAAGACTTAAAAAACATATTAATTTCATCATGGTTTGATGTTTCCTACATTTTAACATCACTCTGAGACTATTTTGAGCTTTTTAGATATTGTTAGATGCAATTTCTGACTCTGACCACATGGGGTCTGGCATATTGAAAAAATTCAAACTGTTTATTCTGCCTCTAAGTATCCCAGAATGCATTATTTGTCTCCAAAAAATCGCATCAGATCTGCCACGTTTTGCCTTAAGTTACTGTGACTTCATTGACTTACCAGGCATTCACTGCAGTCTTAAAATCCCCTACTTTTGGTTAAATTGTTATCCTTTTTCAATGACCACTTGAAACACAAGCAGTGCAAATGCTACAGAACAGAACTCAAAAGTGCATTTTCTAGCTCTTTCATACCTTAGAATGCTAAATTGCTTTATTTGTGAAGGCTTGAAATCCAGCTCTTCAAGAATCTCCCCTCCCTTCCACACCTACCTTCCTAGCTGTCAAAGAGCCAAGGGTAATTTGACCCATTATCTCCATGTGATTGACAGCTCGTCGCAGCAGGTGACCAGACTAATGTACTGTTTGCTTGTCTGCCTTTTCCTCCCTTACAGTGGGGAGACTTTTTTGTTGCACTACTCTGTCAAATTTAAATCCAAGCAACATGCTTTAGCAGTAATCCTGCTTTGCAAAGCATCAATCTGCCACTTATTTTCCCTTCCTGTTTAAAATAGCTAACAAATGATACACTATAAACAAACTATTTCAGGCGTGCATGACTTAGCACCACATGCTTTTGAGTCAATATTTAAAAAATTATGAGTAATGCATACCAGTTGTAATTTGTTGCACTATTTGTGCCAGACATCGGCTTATGCAAAAACATGCTGTTACTGTCTACATGGTCACTGCAAATTTATCCTCTAACTTTTTGTAGCCCGTTACTGTACTTCGTACATATCAGTAGGGCTCTTCATAATAGTGAGATTATATAGTCTGCTTTTGGCTGGACTTGGATTCCAGCAATGAGCAACTACATATGCCATCATATGTTGGTTTACTCAGAATTTCCAGCGTAGTATGCATGTTCTTACTACATTTTTTGCTTTAA
>NW_025050731.1:0-13333 GCF_019279795.1 Protopterus annectens
CAAATTACTATGAAAGTGGACATTGGGGGCAATCGTGCTGAGACATGCAACTGTGCATTAGCAGGCAATCCTATGCAAATGAGGGGAAGGACAGTGAATCCCAGTTTTCCCAGGCATGTTAGTCAGGTCCCAACAGTGTAAGAGTCGGAATAACTTGGTGTAAGCCTAGGAGTTAGGTCACATCATGGGGGTGGGTGTCAGGCATACTGTAAGTGGATTGAAGCCCTGTGGCTTGGGTTTGCTCCTAACTTAGCACAGCTAAGCTAGGGGGTGTGTCTTAACTTGCTTAGCACTCTTTACAAAACCCAAGCAGGTGTGTGCGTCACGCACAGGGTTTTAAAAGAAGAAAAAAGAGGTTAAACCTGAAAATAGCAGCAGTGTGCACAATTGAGCACTCTGTTTGTGCAGCGCCACATGGGCTTAAACAGGAAGGCAATGGGAAGGAAAAACATCAGTAGGAAGGTAAACAAGAAGAACTGGCTTAGCTGGCAGGTGAAATGTATTGGAATCAGCCAATTACACAGGCAGCAGACCAGCCCAGCCCAGAACACCACTATAAACTATGCAAACACCTTTCCTTCTGGTTTTTTCCACACACTACACTACCGGTGTAAGCAAGCGGGGAACTTTTAACACTCACAACAGCAAAATGATAGGGCCTGCAATAGCTATCATACAACTTGTGGAAGAGGCTGAGGGTGGTAAGGATGTGAATGCTGTCAACCAACACACAGTGAGGAGACAGAGAAAAGTGTACAGACCAAGGGTAACCTACCAGGGGCCACATGAGCTGGAGATAGTAGAGCACTATAGGGAAGACAGGGACCTCCTACAGCAAATTGTTGAGCTGTGCCTGCCACGCCTGACACACAGAACTAACAAAGGGGAACCCATCTCAGTGGATACCAAGATATGTGTAGGCCTAAGAATACTAGCTACAGGTACCTTCCAAAGGCCAACTGGGGATATGATGGGGATCTCACAGGCATCAGCATCCAGGGTGCTGCACCAGTTCCTGTATGCCATGTCAGCACATGTTGGTGAGCACATATATTTCCCCAACACCCGTGAGGCGTTGGCCAGCAATATACAACTGTTCCACCGGATAGCAGAATACCCTGAGGTAGTTGGTGCAATACACTGTATGCACATATGCATCAAAGCACCACCGGTGAGCGGGGTAGGGTTTACATCAATCGCAAGGGCTTCCCCTCCATCAACTGCCAGGTTGTGTGCGAGCCCAGGGCATAATAATGAATGTGTGCGCTGGCTGCCCTGAAAGCTATCACGATTCCCACATCTGGCATCTGATGCAGCTGTACCAGAGATTTTCCAGTGGGGATATCCCTCACGGTCACCTAGTGGGGGATGCTGGATATGCACTGGAGCCATGGCTGATGACACCCATCAGAAATGCACACCTGAACAAGAACTCCATAATGAGGCACACGCACATACCAGAATTATAGTAGAGCATGTGTTTGGGATGCTTAAGTCATGGTTCCAGTGCCTGGACACACACGGTGGAGCCTTGCAGTACTCACCAGCTACATGTACCCAAATTGTCCTTGTATGTGCCATGCTACACAATATGATCCTGTGGAAACAGCTGCAGCAGGTACAGCACAGGGCAGGGCCACACAGCCCCCCACCATTGCCAAGGCCTGCACAGGCACAGAGTGACTCGGAGGAGGAACAACCTGAGCTTGCCCCAGTAGGCAGAAGGAGGCATGCCCAGTATGCCCTGGCCTTGGCAAAGAGGTAATGCATAGCACATACACTGGCATAGGATGGACCCAGGGAATAACACCTCTCTCCAACTCTGACATACAGTAAAAGGGATGCCAAACATTACACTGCCTGTGCCTAACCATGTGTAGGGAGTGTACTATGTGCATCTGACATAGGCAGCCCTGCAGCACCACCATCAATACTGGGACACCCACAAGGTAAGTAACTCATAAATGCCAGTTGAGGGGGGGTCACATACCAACACTGTATTTCACCTGCCAGCAGGACAGGTGTAGACAAACACAAACAAAAGCTGTGCTATGGCCTCTGAATGAGGCCTTTGGGTAACCTCCCCCGCAGGCCTACACAGACAGACTACAGAAGTTCAGGTAGTGGGATGTCAGTTCTGAAGGTTAGGAAGTCAGAAACTAATATGTAGGTAACTAAAAGCTAAGATCTGTAGTACACTGGTATGCCTATAGCCAGCATGATAGGTAATACTACAGACTGAAATGGAGTACCCGACATACCAGTACAGTCCTAGCAAATGTGTACAAGTGTCAGGTGTGCCTTCCATCTGACGTAGAAATGTAGTCACAGTCAGATGTGCCCTGCCCCCAATCCTGTGTAGAAATGTAGAAATAGTCAGGTGTGCCCCCACATAGAAATGTAGTAACAGTCAGGTGTGCCCCCCCAATCCTGTGTAGAAATGTAGGAATAGTCAGGTGTGCCCCCCATCCTATGTAGAAATATAGTAACAGTCAGGTGTGCCCCCCCAATCGTGTGTATAAATGTAGAAATAGTCAGGAGTGCTCCACTATCCAACATAGAAATATAGTAACAGTCAGGTGTGCTTCCCCCAATCCTGTGTATAAATGTAGAAATAGTCAGGTGTGCCCCCTCATCCTACGTAGAAATATAGTAACAGTCAGGTGTGCCCTCCCTGCAATCCTGTGTAGAAATTTAGTAACAGTCCATGACAAATGATCGATCAATACCCTGCAGAGTCAGCATGCTACCTGTAGGTGTACAACACAAAGGTCAGCACTGCAGTACAAACTATCTGGACTCGATCCACACATTCAATGCAGACAGCTATACTGGGCATGCCCACACACTTAGAGTAATGAAGGCAATGTCAGTCAACAGCATACTGAAAGGTCATACTGGGTATGCTCACACACTTAAACACATGGAGGCCATGACTGCAAACATCAGTGGACCAGACATATCTGGCAGCTGCAGATGTTAGTGCAGACACTCCTCAGTATGCACCACACATGCTTTGCACACACAGTGGATAGGAATACAGGCATATATGTAAGGACAACACACTATAATAAGCCAAAGGTGGACATACATAGATGTGTGGAAGAGGATGACTGTGACAAGGAGCCATCCAGGGCTCTCCCACCCAGCACACAGCCAAAAGGCCACAACCACATGAGGGTCTGATGACACACACTGCAGATACTAGCCACCGGTACCTGTCAACATTACAGAGTATGTGGTGCATGTGCCAGCTGTGCAACATGACTGTTCAGGAAGTAGTCATCTAGCAGCTGTATACACGTACCTGTGGAATATGATCCAGGTTGCGCCCACATGTGGCATGTCAACCCCTAGATGAATGGGTTATGGCCCATGCACACACACTGCCCTCCCCATAGCCCCACTTTGACAAACCTGCTGAGGTCATCTACTGTGAAATACACCTTTGAGAGAGTTACATCCCACTAATCTCCAAGGCATGCCCCATAACTGCATACTGCTGTAGTGTGATAAATTAGTTAGGTAGTAGTTCTAACCCCAGCCTTGGCAACTGTGTGTGTGTGTGTCTGTCTGTGTAGAGAGCAATGCTTTTTAGGGTAGTCACACTCCATACAATTCAAATGCTCATCTTTGGCAAAGCTGCTGATGTCATCCACCTAGAAATACATCTCTGGGAAATTGTAACCCAGTAATCTCCATAGTGCGTCCTGTAACTGCGTACTGCTGTAGTATGATAAATTAGGTAGGTGGCTGTTTTACTCCCAGACATGGCAAGTGTGTGTGTGTGTGTGTGTGTGTGTGTGTGTGTGTGTGTGTGTGTGTGTGTGTGTGTGTGTGTGTGTGTGTGTGTCTGTCTGTCTGACCCTGTCTGTGTAGAGAGCAATGATTTTTAGGGTAGTTACACTCCCTACAGTTCAAATGCTCATCTTTGGCAAGGTTACTGATGTCATCCACCTAGGGAAGCTATAGCCCAGTAATCTCCGTAGTGCGTGCTGTAACTGCGTATTGCTGTAGTGTGATAAATGAGGTAGTTAGCTATTCTACTCCCAGACTTAGCAAGTGTGTGTCTGTGTGTCTGTCTAACTCTGTCTGTATAGAAAGCAATTCTTTTTAGGGTAGTCCCACTCCATACAATTTGTATGTTCTAATTTGGCAAGTCTACTGATGTCATCCACATAGAAATACACCTCTGAAACGGACATAGCCCAGTAATTTCAGTAGCGTGTAACAAAACTGTGTACTGCTGTAGTGTGATATAGACCTCTTTTAGGGGTACTATATGCACTCGTGTCGGTTGTGGATGTTTTGTGTGTGTTTCAATGTCTGTGTAGGGAGCAATGTGTTTTAGGCTAGTCACACTCAGTACATTTCCAATGGCCTACTTTGGCAGTCCTGCTGATGTCATGCAATGTGAAATACACCTTTGAGGAAAGACGTCTCCAGTAGTCCTTGTGGTGTGTCCTATAACAGCTCCATGCTGTATTGTAATATAGACCTCTGTTAGGGGTTCTATACCCATGCACATTGGTTGTGTATGTTTCAATGTCTGTGTAGGGAGCAGTGCATTTTAGACTAATCACACTCAGTACATGTCCAGTGGCCTACTTTGGCAGTCATGCTGATGTCATCCAGTGTGAAATACACCTTTGGGGAAGGAGTACTCCAGTAATCTCACTGGTGTGTACTGCAACTGCATAGTGCTGTAGTGTAATAAACTAGTTAGATAGGAGTTCAACTCCCAGACATGACAGGTGTGTTTTTGTGTGTAATTTGTATCCTGTGAGTGTGTGACACCTGGGCCCAATGTGGGGTGGGTTTTGCAAATGTCTTTTATGGTGGCTCTATATCACAGTGTCCACTGTACAAGGATAACATATGTGAAATAGCCGAGAGGCAGGGGTGCAAATCCATATCCATACATGTGACATCATGGCCAGGCAATCACAGTTAGCAACCCCAGTACTACCCAGAGCACATTCTCAACCCATGTCACATACACACATGCACATGCTGAGACAACAGCCAATATGTGTGTAGTACACTGCATATTGGCAACTGATAGTAACTATGGAGTGATTGCAGTGGCCTACAGAGGGCATGGCACCCTGTCATTTCATAGATTCATAGATTCATAGATTCATAGATTAGTACTAGGCTAACTGCTCTTGTGGACCATTTTCAGCCTAGCCAATTACCCCATGTGAGAATCAAACCCTGCACCTTGTGTTTGTAAGGTAAATACCTTAACCATTATGCCAACATCCCACCCCTACAGTCCATCTGTCTAATAGGCACATACTTGCAGACAATGCACCTTCCCCATATTCTCCACTGGACACCTACAATACCTGTGGTGCCAGCACATGTGACCCACAAAGGACATACCATGCCTGAAAACATGCCCTCTATGGACAGATGCCACTGACACCAGGGAATGCTGTTATCCTATCAATGTAGGTGCAGGTTTAACCTGCTGTCCATTACCAGTTCCTGTCACAGGTGGCCAAGACTGGCACATCTGATGATAATCTGTGTACACAACATGAGCCAGACACCCCAGGTACAGTTCCACATGTCACTATACATGCATGTGGGAGGTGTGCACATCCCAGACACCATTCATGTCATGGACTAGAAAACACATACCTGGCAAGTGATGCACAGCATTGGCCACACGCAATAGCCACCCAGGTGACTGGATGGTGGATACAATACCCACCTCTGTGGGCAAATACAGAAAACACAGGCCTGAACTACAATGCAGACCATTGTCATGTGGCCTGATGCCAAGGTAGCCTTGTATAGCTGTCTGGCACAGTCGACCACCAAATACCCATGCAGAAATGCACCGATGCATGTCAGTACTGGCACCCAGTGTGTTTGTGTGTGTGTGTGTTGTATGATGCTTATGATCACATCCACACTCACTACAACCCCCATTGGCATACTGAAGCATGCTGTCTGATGTCAGACACCTCCCCATACCCTTTGCTTATTTAACCTCGATATGACCCATGTGGTGCATGTGATACCTGCGCATTAATGTGTTGTGGCAATATCACTAGTGATAAGCTGTATCCCTGGCCCTGCCAAGTGTGTCAATGTGTGTGCACCCCTGTGAGTGTGGCTGTGTTGACGCTGGCACCTGTTCATGTGGACAGGCACTTGTGCATCACCTACTGTATAGCTACCATATCCCTGTTGCAGATGTCACTCACCATCACAAATATGTTCTGCGGACTCCACAACAGTTAACCTATGTGGTGCATCCAACAACTGCAAAGGACTGTGATAGCACTACATAATCATCAGGGGCTTGATACTGTCTGCTGGTAGGTGTGTGACACAAACATGCTTAAGTTTTACTCTCCTACCCCTCCTTGACTTGTTGATGCCTCTGTCTGCCTCTCTCACTCCCTCACTGGTGGATGTGGAGACCTATACCTGCTTTTCTTAGGCAGCATCATGTGTATTTTAGGTAATGCTCATGATCAGCTGATGGCCTCTGGACAAATTGCAGCCCTCCCCTAGCTGATTGCATGTGAAACATCTGTGGTAACATTCCCATAGCCAATTGCATGGAAACACACTCCAATATCTAGGAACATCATGTTTGCGTTGGTCTGTTTTATTCACTGTGAGCAGGAACTTGTTCTGTTGTTTGGCAAACAGCATCTCAGATGGAGTGGGGATTTACCTTTGACAACATACACTGTGGAAATAGGCCAACACACAGGAGGGGGATGTGCCTGACCTGACTACAGACTGTAAAAAGTTAAAAAAGGCAAAGGACAATTTTGGCAGTGTACTCATCTTGGAGTATAATGCATGTACAAAAATGGTAAGGCCAACTATAGATTAGGAATGGAATACATTTTTAGCATTTACTGACTTAGAGAAACTAAAGAATGAAAAGCTAAGAGTAGTTTATAAGAATTCAAGTAACTTAAAACTTTTATTGGAAAATGGTACAAACCAAGAAGTGCAGAGATGGAGAAAAAGGAAGGGAACATTCAAATGTGGACATTGTTAACAGTGTGCATACATGAGCAATACAGAAAGTGTGTATTTGGAAAGCAGGGGAATCACCCTGGAAGGCAAGGATTTTAATAATTGTGACTCCTTTGGGCTTGTATATTTAGTGAAATGTCAAACCTGTGAAGCATTCTATATAGGGAAGACAGAATGCAAGCTCAGGAGAAGGGTATATGAACATATGTATGACCTAGAAACAAACAAACAGACTAATGCATTGTACAAACACAAACAAAGCTGTGAAAATGCATACTATACATTTTTTGTGATAGAAAGGGTAGAAAAGAGTGGCAGAGGGGTTTATGGGAGGAATGTTTGGAGTACAGAGAATTATGGTGGCAGATAACTTTGGAGGCCAATAAGCCACCTGGTCTCAATGAACATATCTCCATAGCCCCATTATTAAAACTGAGAGTGGCAAAACTGTGATAAGCATTTGCACTTTATGTTGCATTTTATCATGTTTTTACCCATGTTTTCCAATAGTTACAGTTGGTCTTTAAGCTTTTTTGTATTTGTATTTTTATTAAAAAGTTGGGTTTGTAATATGTTATAAACACAAGTGTTACAGTAATTTATCAAAGGTATTGAATTTATTTTTCCCTTATATTTTCCTGTTTTTAACATTCTTTTAACTGAGTGAGGCTATACAATTTGCCTTTGGCTTACAATGCAATTTTTGTAATATCTGTGATTTCTCGATTTATCCACTAGACGGAGAATCAAATTCATTTAAAGTTAATATTCAAGTTGGTCATTTTAACCATTGAGTCCTATTAATGTGTTTCTAAAAGTATTTTATCTTTATAATTTATTCTTTGTAGTAAGTGTTTTAAGGATTTTTATTTAAAACATATTTTTATTCATACATATTTATTCATTAAACATTGTAATATTAAATGTGTTTTAATTGTGGCAACACAGAGAGATACAACAAGAAAAGTTTTTGGTTTTAAACTAAATTAACCTTTTAATTAATTCATTAACCTAATCAATGTATTTAAGTGAATGGTATAAAAGCACTAATAGTTTGAACAGCCCACATCTGAAGAAGTGATTTTTAAAACGAAAATGTATGGTGGAGCGTTAATGTGGTGTGTTTCTGTGGAATAAAGTGAACTGAAGAGTGCTGAGCCGTCCCTGTTTTTTTTCACAATTTTCTAAGCTTGACCTGCTCAGGGCTTTATTGTTTTGCCTGAAAAGCTGCTTCGTTTTGTGGATTACATGTTTTATTTGGAAGCTGCTGTGAATTTTGTTTTTTCTTTGTACATATATCATGCATTGAAGTGCATATGTGCTGTACATCATAATTAGTGTCATCATATCTGATAAGCCAGTGAGATATCAGATTGCTACACATGTTATGTACAGTAGGGGTTATATTTGATGACATAACAAGGACATAATGTGGTTGTTTGTACAGTACTGAGGTCTGTGAACTTATGGTGAATGTCGACAGTGTGTGTATTGTTAATATGTACCTTGGCCTGTGGATAGAATGTGGTAGTTGTCATCATCCTAGGTCCCGTCCTATCTGGTGTTACATGCTGCTCCACTGTATGTTACCATATTGGCTTACATGTTTGTAGGGCCATACACACACATGTCCCATACCACAGTCAGCCATCAGACCACACTGTGTATCAGCCGAGTATATATAGGGTTAGTGTATGAGTGGCACATATGAGGATGCTGTTGAAAACATAGTCCATATACTGTAATATTATGCTAGCTTGCCATATGTGGCTGTGTTCTCATTGGTTGTGGTTATGTACTTTCACATAGGTGTATCTTACCCTGTGCTGTTTCATGCCTGTACAGCCTGCTATATATGCAGGTACATGTGCATTCCCCATTAAGAGATGTAGGCCAGTGTTGAGCCAGTCTGCCTGTAACCTGTACAGTGCATTGTTACATGCCTAGCAACTTAGTGTACTTAACCAGTGAGATGTCATGTGCAGATACTTGCCAGTTGTACTGCTGCCAGGCCTCCTGTAACAGTCTTGTATGTCAGACAGAGCAGTGGGATGCTGTACAGATGTATGTCAATATCTAGTGAGTAGTATGTGGCCATGGCACCACTGTACCAGCGGTTATTAAGTGTCAGGCCAGACAGGGGTGTGTGACTGCATAACCTATGGTGGCATATGTATACCAGTCGTTATGTGTTATACCCATCTACATGGCTGTTAACATCCATATTGTCAGGCATGGTGCACATGTTTTGCACTAAGGGGTTCTGTGTATACCTCTGGACTGTACAGTGTTTGTCAGAATATCCACACATATCTCTGCTGCAGTCAACAAGGGCAGTATCTGCTAGCAGCGGTACTTTACTATGAAGTCCTTAGGATGTCTGTCAGTAGGCAATGGCACACATGTGGAAAGCAGATGTGGCCTCCCACACACACCATGTCTTTGAAGACAATCCCAGTTACAGTAGCAATAGTATATAGAACTGTAATAGTACACAAATAAAGGTTTTCCACTTCTGCAAACCTGTGTGTGGTGTTTTTTCCTATGACCTCTCTGTGGGTATATGTTGCAGGTAATGATTGTCATTTGTATGGGTGGCCCATACAGTGTCCAGTTGTTCTGGTTTGAACTGTAGGCATAGTGGCTGTTCCATGTTTCATGCACCTTCTACATATGTATCTTACTGTGCATATCTCTGCGTGTATATTTGCAGTCAGATGTATATCTATATATATGTAAATATATATATATATATATATATATATATATATATATATATATATGTATATCTGTATCTGCATATATGTGTTTGTGTATATGTATTCTGGGGATGTTGATAACTTCCACATTTTACATTTCCTATGGAAGCCAGACTGTACTGCATGATATGTTACCAATACCTGCCTGACATCATACAGGTGGGATGTAGTACTGGTAACATCTTGTGACCATGTCATGTCAGGTCCTGGTTATGGGATCTGCAACACTTGGTAGTGTATTGCAGGGCGGACATGTTTGTCTGTGGGGGGGTATGCCTATTTGTACAAGACATATATTGTTTGGGGCCTCTCAACCCCATTAACAGTGCATGTGGACATATTTGTGTTTGTTAATCTACCATTGCTATCTACAGATGTATGGCCACATATACCTATATAGATATATATATATATCTGCTTACATATATATGACTATGTCCGTATATATCTACATAGATATATATTTGCGTACATATATGTACCTTGCTGTGTATATATAGACATATAGGTGTAGACATATATATGTGTCGATCTAAGTATTTGCATGCATATATGTTCATATATATATATATATATATATATATAGATATATATATATATATATATATATATATGCCTACTGACAGACATCCTAAGGACTTCATATGTATATGTATATATGCTGTATCTGTTTAGATATTACTATATTTACACACACACACACACACACATACATCTAGATGTTGGTAGACATTCTCTGTACTGTTGCATGACTGAGCTGGATGATGTGTTTCTGAAAACATCAGATTTATGTAAATCTTTTATGACTTTGTGGGAAATCACTTTGTCTATGGTTTGCAGGGTTCTGGGTTTGAGCCTTGCAGAGGCTATTTATTTTGTTGCTGTTTTTCTTTTTTTCTTTTTTCTGTAACTAGTAGTACATGGAGCTCCATGTTCTGCAAAGAAGTATGATTGTGCCTCTACTCTCCAGGAGAATTTCTTGGTATCCATGTCTCAAACACATAATAACCAGATTATGATCAGCAACCAGATTATCATTCTCTATATTATGAATAACACAACTCTGCCAGAAGGGAAACTCATGTCAGCAGTAACACGTGACAAAAGACAGAATGAAACTCTGTGTAGTATCATGTTACAAAAGTCAATGTGAAGTTTTGTAGTAGCGGTAATTTTCCTAGTAACCAGGAGTGCAGTAAGTATACTGTGCTCAAACATCCATCTGCAGTAGTAAAGAGTAACAGTGAAGCCGCGGTGGTACAGCGGTTGCATTGTTGCCTCACAGTAAGAGGTTCTCCTGTTCAATTCTCAGCTGTAGTGCTTTCTGTGTGGAGTCTGCATGTCTGCCCGTGGTCTAGTGGCCTCCAAAAGACATGTGTGGATTGGCATGCCTTTACTGAAGGTTGGGTGTCTGGCTGGCAACTTGGCACCATAAAAATCTACTGCCAATTATTAGCAGACCGGAGTTCCACTGTGGTGACCCCTTACCGGAAAAAGACAAACAACAGTAGTAAAGAGTAACGTCATACTACATGCCATTCTGAAGATTACATGTAGTTATGTGACCACGCTATAACTTGTTGACTTTAAAAATAGTTTCTCATTTGCCACCAAAGAAACTAAATTTCTGCTTTTTGTTTAAGTAAGGAAGGTACTTCTTAGCAACACTGAATCAAAATGAAAATTCACATTTACATGCATACTTGTCAGCAACCTGTTTGATCTGGCGTTATCACTTTACTCCATTCAAATGATCCTTGCTGTGAAAAAATAATAATTAGTTCTATTTGGGCTGTTCTTTCCTCTTCAATTCCAGCATTTATATTTGCAGAACTCATACACCAACAAAACTTTTTTTCTTTTTGTAAGATACTGAGGAAATAAAACATTTTGCCAGCTAATACAAAAATAATACTGCACTTATAGGTCACAGGTTCTCTGTGTCCAGAATCTTTAAGTGAGTATTTAATGTAACATTATCTACAAGTGAAATAACATTTTTGTAATCTGTACAAAAACACAAAAATAATATATTATTACACATTGAAAGAGAAGGTATCATTGTTCCTTCTTTATCATCTGCGTTTTCATCACTGTTGCCTAACACTATTAGGCTGACATTTTTATTCACATTTTACAAAATTAAATATAAATAACTGTGCATCATTTGGAACCTAGTTATGAATAATGTCTTCCCTTAAATGTCTAATACTTCTTACCACCAGTGGCATTCAGTTGATGCTGCATGACAGTAAACAGATTTAATAAAATGTACACACTTACATGAGTAAACATTCCATATGTACGTTCCTTTTATTTTATCTATTTCCATAGTACCATCAGTCATGCTGCATTCCAAACTCATGATGATATATTTCATTTTTGATATGCAAATCGGGGAATGTCACCAATAAAAGCAATCACTTGGCTCCTGCCCATAAGGTCACACCTAGTTTTTGGCTATCTTATTTCTTATGCCATGTTTCTGCGATGGCCAGTGCGAAAGGTAATAAAGGCAATCTTGCTGATGGCATGTTTAGATGTAGCTGTGACCAGTACAATTAAATTTGGGACTACTGCAGCAGTTAGAAAACTAGTCAGTGCTTCTCCTGAATGAAATGTAAGTTCATTACTTCATTTTTTACCATAAGTAATAGTAAAGAGTAACTTGCACCAGGAATAGCCATTCAGTACTGTGCTTAATTCAGTTTATGTTGCACTAAATCAACATATGATGTGTATTTTAGGTCCAGAGATGGTCTCAAGTAGTAACAAGCAATTGTGTTCTGGAATGAACTGAAAGGTAAAATTAATTTATTGCTTCAGATGTACTTGAAAGGATTGTAAAAAGCATTTCCTCACAATTTGAAAACAGATGGCATACTTAAAACACATCTTAGCAGTGTGTCAATAAAGTTGCTTACTCAAAATAATCATAGATTAATAAGGACATCTTCTCCTCGGGATAATGAAATAGTTGAAACTGTATACTCCTGATAAGGATATAGGATGTTGTGTGGTCTGCAAAGTACAGAACACAATGGGGCACTTAATTCTTCTTTCACCACTGCTGGGGTAAGTATGTACCTAAAAAGATTATTGTTCAGTTATATTTATAGGGCATTTAGGAATAATATCCCAATGGACATGTGTGTTACTAGAGAAAAGAGGTATGTCATTTCAAACTGTAATAAAAAGGATTAGTGCTCTCATGTATAAATCTTATGGAACTGAGCATAAGCACTTTGCAATATAGCACAAGAAATACACTTGAACTTCTGTCTGCAAGTCTATAGAATGGAAACCTCCTGCTACCTGATAATGCTACACTGGATGGAAAAAGGCTGACAGTTGTAATGCATGGAAATTTTATGATGCACATTTAAGGAATTTTTCAAGCATGATTCAGCTTTACTAAAACATTTGTTGTGAAGTTGCAAATTGCACACAGCATGGCAGAATTATAAAATTAATCAGAAACTAAAATACATTTTTGTTTTCCATTGGTTCACAGAACAAAAAACAGCTCACAAGCTGGATCCTTTAGAACTTAGTAGCAT
>NW_025050732.1:0-12976 GCF_019279795.1 Protopterus annectens
ATTGGAGTTACCAAAGCTAGTGAGAAATCTGAAAACAAGGTGCATCCCTTAAATACGCATTAGCAATGGCTTCTACCTTATCATGTGAATGGGTTACACTGTGAGAATCCCTCATAATGTGACTGCTTAACATTCAGTGTTGTGGAGCCAAATTATGTATTCAATGCATATCATGAGTCTTGCTGATGTACATCTGACAATGATCAAAGTCAGATATAGTTTAATTATATGTATGACCCTACTGCGGTGGTGGTGCTGCGGGTAGCATTATAGCCTCACACTAAAGGCGTTGTCCTGTTCAATTCTCAGCTAGAGCATCTTCTGTGTGGAGACATGCGTGAATGGGCGTACCTTGAAGTTGTGCATCAGAGCTGGCAACTCGACGCGTAAAAATCTACTGCCAATCATTAGCAGACCAGAGTTCCTCTGTGGCGACCCCTAACTGGGAAAAGTCGAAAGACACAACAACAACAACAACAACTCTGTGGGAATTGAAGGAGGGCTGGGGTAACCAACTGAATATTCAGGACCTGCTACAGCAAGTCTCAAAACACAGAGACTGAATGGCCAAAAAACAGACTTACATATACTAAGTGCAAGATAGCCATTTCTCAGAATATTCCATTTTCAGTGAGATATGGAAGTCTTAGACTTTGAACGCATACGTTTATGGAATGTGTGGGGGGGCTTGCCCCCACATCAGGTGATGTTCAAGATTCGCTCTTCTCTTACAGTTTCTGTCTTTTTTGTGTGTGTGTGCTTTGACACTCAGCAAGTGGCATCATAAGAACAGAGAGCCAGGGCTGAGGTAGAATAATAACATTCTGTGCTACAGAAACATTGGTGACACTAGCCTGAGAAATCAAGGGAAACAGATAATAGTAAACATAATGGAACAGCAAACAGAGACAACAACTATGTAGAGAACAACATCAGAAACTCAAAAGACCTTATCTATCTTTTTTTTCACTCAGTGCTAATTGCAAGAATGGACACCACTGTGCAATGGTATCTACTGTAAGGACAGCAGAGGTGGAATATGTACTGAAGTACCAGGGGCCTGGTTTACATACCGTGCAACACCTGAAGTCTCTTGGCGTTGAATAAACTGTTACGCTAAACAGCTCTCATCATTTTTTTGCCTTGACCACTGGTTCCTGATTTTTGTTATTTGGTTGGCGTTCATCTGGTTCGTACTCTTTTTTACTGAGGTGGAATATGTACTGAAGTACCAGGGGCCTGGTTTACATACCTTGCAACACCTTCTATGAATATGGATTTGGGTTATATCTACCTGTCAGAGTGATCCCCCATCATGGTGATCACCTTCCTTGTGTGTCACCACTCATCCTCTCCTGTCTGTCATTCAGTCCTACAAATCATCAATTGATCACTCCCTGTTGGCATTCCTCCAATATGCCCCCTTCCGTGTCAATACTTCCTCTTTCAGTCTTTGTTTCTGTTATATGTTTGTGTATGAGCCCCTGCTGCCACCCTTACATTTTCCTTCCTACTCAGAATATGCTTCCTTCCCTTTTCATCTTCCTTCCATGAAATAAAAAAGGGCATCTATCCCAAAAAATATATAGCCTTCTCCCCCACCCTGTACCTCTCAACTTCTTTTGGTACTTGTGTGTTTCCCTGCTTGTTCTTATTTTCTGACTGTCCTATCACCTCCTTTCCTTCCCATTTTATAAAATAAAGACAGAAGGCACTTTGGTGTGTAACAATTGTATGGTCTCCCCGATCTACCGATGTTGCAAGCAGGTAGTGCCTTGATGTGCATGTGAACATGCATAATGTCAGGTACTTTACCTGCATGTTGTTGCTTTCAGGTCACATGACCATTCATAGCACAGTCAGCTCAGTTGTGTTGTGCCTGCCACTTTCATGACTGTATGTCTTCATTATGCAGCACTGTCTCAGGCATGTCAATGCTGCATTTAATTGAGCCTCATGACACTTCCTTGACCATTCATTCTATTTAATGCAGCACAGTCACTTCATGCTTCTTTCTGAATATGCCTAATAGTCTTAAAATTTGTTAACATTGTTTAAAGCTTATACAGAAATGCATGTAAAAAGATAAGGGTGCAGGCTAAAGAGTTTTGGGTAAAGGCTCAAGTTATATTCAGAAAACAAAGTGATAACCTCACGGGAGGCAGAGCCAAGATGGCACAGACTTAACAGCTTTTTTTAGAGATCTGCAAAAATATATAAAATTTGACACGAAAAAGTATTAAACTAGTAAAAGTTTTATTTACTGTAGATTCCTAAGTGCCTTTTCTATAACATTCTAAAGTTTAGAGTTTTTTTGGAAAAAAAATTCTTGTCAAACTATACAAGGGAATATATTCAGACATACTGAAAAATGAGCAACTCTACGAACAACTATGCAGATTCTTCTATTAAGAAAGAATTGCACCAGGTATCAATAACTCTTCAAGATCTATCTATTAAATAGATAGATTCCAAGAAAATCTTCAAGAAGTTAGTCTTAAACAAATCAACATTTTTAAAGACTTATTTCAACAATTACTATCAGAAATATCAGACCTTGAATATGCACTATATGATATTGACAATAGACTCAAAGAAAATGAATCTCAGGCAGAAGCATCAAAAAATCATAACTCCTGGTTATCTGAAAAAAAAACTGGATGATCTAGAAAATCGAGAAAGAAGGAATAACTTAAGAATTTTTGGTCTACCAGAAAAGTCAGAGGAGAAGATATGGTTTCTTTCCTAACATCTTGGATTTCAAAGTACTTAATTTACAAGAAGGTTTCTCCTGTGGCAGAGAAAGAGCACACAGATTGACTAGAAAAGCATCTCTTCCTGGACCTTCAGCCAAACTCAGACCTATTACCGTCAAATTCTTATCCTACTTGGACAAAGAACCAGTACTAATATCTGTCTGGTCTAAAATTCCAGTAAAATTTGGTCAATCAACTATTAAATTTGACAGTGACTACTCATCTAAGACTATGGAACTTAGAAAGAAAACCTAGCCACTCATCAAGCTCCTTAAGCAAAATAACATTAAAGTTAGACTAGTTTTTCCAGCAAAATTAAAACTTCAATTATCTACTGGCACTAGACATTTTTTTCCACTACTGAAGAAACTCTCTCTTTCATCAGAAATAATAACATCGAGGGGCGTGGCCAAGGATGAACACAGGATAGCAGCAGATTTCTTCAGCTCCACCAATTTCATTACATTGACAGGAATTAATTACTTAAAAAATTAATTCTTGAAGTAATTTTCTTTCTAAATATGTTTGTTTTATATAGTTCTTTAACTATATCTAAAAAAGAAAGGAAATCTTAATAATATTCCTGTCAGAAATTACTTTGGAAATTTTCCTGTCAGTTTATCAGTCTGAAATGAGTTCCAGTAAGACAAATTCTCAAGACTCCAGCATCAAGAAAGAACTTCAGTCTCTGATAATTATAGTCCAGCAACTTACTGCTAAGATGGATAAAATGGATACTAAGATATACACTTTCATAGAAAAAACTACAAAACAAATAGACTTGTTACATATGGACCTGCAACAACAGAAGATCCAGATGACAGGCATAGAAGAAGCTGTGAATGACATGGAAAATAAAATACAAGAACAGGAAATCAACACTGAGTTTCTGCTGAAACAAAATACACATTTACAAACAAAGCTGGATGACCTGGAAAATAGATCTAGGCGCAATAACATTAGGATTTTTGGACTGCCAGAAAATATTGAAGGTAACAATATTACTTCTTTTTAACAACATGGCTCCCTAAAACTTTAGATTTACCAGAAGCATTCTCTTTTGGTATCGAAAGAGCACATAGATCTATAGCTAATACTAACTCTAACAAAAACTATCCGAGATCAGTTATAGTTAGATTTCTATCATCTTTTGATAAACAGATGGTTCTTAAATCTGCTTGGGCTAAAGCTCCTGTTAAGTTTAATGAGACAACTGTGCGTTTTGACAATGACTATTCTTCCATGGTAATTGCTAAAAGAAAAGTTTTTCTGCCACTAATAAGGGAGCTTAAAAAAGCACAGTTTAAAACATACCTTCTGTTTCCTGCCAAGCTTAAAATCTTCCTTCCTGATGGTCCTAAGGTCTTCGATGATTTAGACTCTGCTTTACTGTTTGTCAAAGAAAAAGGATTTTGGATAAAATAGAAGAAATGGAATGGGCTAGTTCTTCATTAAAGAGATTGGCAACTGAAGCTTCCTGGAAGACTTCAGAGAAGAAGAAGAGACTAAAAAACAAATGATTTGTTATATGTTTTTTTCTCTCTCATCATTTTAGTTCATTATTAATCTTTTTGAATATAGTTCCTGCATTTCCAGAAAGCCACAAATATTTTGGAAAAGATTTAATCAAAGCTATTCTCTATGTGCAAAGAAATGTTTTGTTTCATAACCAGTCAAAATGCCTGAGGATTTAATGGCAGGCTGTGACTCGATTTGTTTTTCTTTCTGAAAAAGTAAGGTTAGTAATTTGATACATTTTTTATCTTTACCTTTTTTCCTTCTTCTTTTATAATTTTCTTTGTTTAAACAATGACATTCTATTTAGTTTAGGTAGGGAGTAAAGGGTGGGGGAGGGCAGGAGAGAGGACAGTAATGAAAATATCATTAATAGAATAATAACATATTTCTTTCTTGTAAAAGTTTATAAGTTCTTCAAATGCTATTTCTAATTATACTTTCTTGATTATACTGCTTATGCTTGTTTGTAAATAATCTGTCATGCTTTAACTAATAATAATCAGAACTAAATAAGAGTAAATAATATGTTTTATTTTTAACTCTATTAATATAAACAGTAAGTAACATTCCATTGTATATACTTCTTACAGCTTTCTCTTACATTTTTATTTCTGCCTCACTTCCTTTTATTTTCTACTCTCTTTCTTTTCTTTATTAATATATAGAATGCTTTTGACTGTGTGGGCACAGTGAATAATAGGATTTGTATGAAAATTGAGTTGGGAGAAGAATGCTGAGTTTTATTACTTGTTGGTAATTTTGAGTTTAATTTCACTTGCATAGAGGCTGTGATGATCTGTGGAATACATTGTGGAGGTTCTGTCATGTTTAGATGCATTTACACTGCTAAATGAATGTTTGTCACTAGTTTTTAATAAGTTTCCACCAAAATGTTAAGAGAGACAATCTGGGATGTGGGCTGTCTTATGCACAATGTCCTTGAGTTACCTCAGAATCTTCAAATCACAGAATTCTCACAGAGAAACTGAAAGCAGTTAGTATAAACATTGACAAGGTTATCACACTGACACACCACAGATTCAGGAAAAATACTCTGTTCATAAAATATGTCAGTTATAATGAGTTTAAATGATGTAGTTTCTTGTAGTAAGTAAATGTCTTATTTTAGAAGGCATAAAAATGAAACATTTATTTAAATGTTTTGAAAATCTACTTAACAGCAGCATAATAATCTGTGTTAAAAATTTGTGTTCCAAACATATACTTTACTATAACTCATTTAATTCATCTGATTGACAAACATAAATAATCTTATAACTCTATTCTGGAAGAAATGTCATGTGATATATTTTAAAGCAGTAGGTTAGCATGATTGTAAAATCTGGTTACCAATATGTGTTTGCTGTGCATTATTTTGTATAAAGCAGACAGATTTATTCTAGGGACAGCAAGTAGGACAGTGCTCTACAAAGACACAACTCAGTGAGATCAGATATATATATATATATATGTGTGTGTGTGTGTGTGTGTGTGTGTGTATGTGTGTGTGTGTGTGTGTGTGTGTGTATGTATGTGTGTGTGTGTTAATATAATGGCTTTTTTTTTTCTGAGAATCTGCATAACTATCTAATATGATTTATAATAATTTCTATGAATACAATATTTTACTCTATTGACAAAATGAATGTTTGCCACAAGTTTTAATAAGTTTCCCGCCAAAATGTTAAGGGAGACAATCTGGGATGTGGGCTGTCTCATGCATAGTGTCCATGAGTTTCCTCAGAAGCTTCACTCACAGAATTTTCACAGAGAAACTGAAAGCAGTTAGTATAAACACTGACAAGGTTATCACACTGACACACCACAGATTCAGGAAAAATACTCTATTCATAAAATGTGTCAGTTATGATGAGTTTAGATGATGTAGTTTCTTGTAGCAAGTAAATATCTTATTTTAGAAGGCATAGAAAATGAAACATTTATTTGAATGTTTTTGAAAATCTACTTAACAGTAGCATAATAATCTGTGTTAAAAACTTGTGTCCCAAACATATACTTTACTATAACTCATTTAATTCATCTGATTGACAAGCATAAATAATCTTATAACTCTATTCTGGAAGAAATGTCATGTGATATATTTTAAAGCAGTAGGTTAGCATGATTGTAAAATCTGGTTACTAATATGTGTTTGCTGTGCATTATTTTGTATAAAGCAGACAGATTTATTCTAGGGACAACAAGTAGGATTGTGCTCTACAAAGACACAACTCAGTGAGATCAGATATATATATATATATATATATATATATATATATATATATATATATGTGTGTATGTGTGTGTGTGTGTGTGTGTGTGTGTGTGTGTGTGTGTGTGTATGTATGTATATATGTGTATGTGTATATGTATGTGTGTGTGTGTGTGTGTGTGTGTGTGGGTGTGTGTGTGTGTGTATATGTGTGTGTGTATATGTATGTGTGTGTGTCTGTGTTTATGTGTGTGATGGCTTTTTTTTTTTTTTTAGGTAATAACATAGGTGTTTCTGAGAATCTGCATAACTATGCAATATGATTTATAATAATTTTTATGAATACAATATTTTACTCTATTGACAATAATGAGTTTAAGTAAATGCTCATATACAAACAATTCAAGATTTTTGGAAGCTGTTGATAGAATTCACATGACAGAAAATAGATGCATCTTAATGCATGTAATGTCTGAATCATATTAGCCAAAGTTTTTGATTTAAATGAATGTTAGAACATAATTTTCTCTCCTCTTGATTTCTAACATTAAGATTATTTGAATGCTATTAGAATACAAGTGTTATATATTACATAGATCTATATAATAGTATGAACAGTTTTAAAAAAAAAAAAAAAGTTTATTTCAGTTTATATGATGCTGTTTTACCAAATGTGTAGTTTTGTCTTGATAGATAATTGAATTGAAAACTGTTAACCTCAGTTAAATATAACTAGTATTAAATTGATAAGGTGGTAGCTGAGGTACTGCTGCTTAGGGTAGGGGGTTAACTTGAGTAGTAAATACTGCTCTAAGTTGGAGTTTTCAACTCCAGGCGGGATGCAAGGTTTAATCCTTACATTATTTTCACTTGTTCATTGTTATATGTATATAGTTTTGACATCCACAATATATTTTGTACACTCATTGTCACTACAAACAAAATTGAATCCTATACAAAATCCCATAAGAGATTTAATAAATACAGCTATATTTAAAGGTACACCTAAAGAGGAGATGCAACATTATTTATCTTGTTATTTGTTATTTCGATCATAAGATTCTTGAGTTTTAAAAATGCCAAATGACATCTTTAAAAGGAATTTCTTTAAACATTAATGGATTGAATAATCCGTGTAAAAGGGCAAGCCTAATAAGATACATTAATCTACACAAGGCCAATCTAGTCTTCCTGCAAGAAACCCATCTCTTGAAAAAAGATATTGATAAACTAGCCACTAATAAGTATACAGTATTGGTTAGTTCAGAGCACACTAAGAAAAAAAGAGGAGTGGCTATTTTATGGAATAAAAGTATGCCCATTCCTAAAACCATTAAGTCTTATCAGGGTGACAAAGGAATGTTTTGTATGGTTGCAATACAAATTAATGGGAAGACTTACACTTTAATTAATGTATATTGGATACCTGGAATTGGTATTAATACAGTGAAACATCATATTGATAAGATCATATCATTCTCTATAGGGGATATTATTTTAGCAGGTGATTTTAATTGTATACTACATGAAAGTGATACTACCACTATAAAGAAAAGAAGAATTACATCTAATGCAAAACATTTAAATGATTTTGCTAATTCTTATCATTTGAATGATATTAATAATCAGATAGTGTCAAAATCATTACCATACACCTTTTTTTCTAACAGATACAAAACTTATTCAAAAATAGATAGGGTCTTTATTTCTAACCAGATGGTAACAGATTTAATTAATTCCAAAATCATTTCATGTCCTATATCTGATCATAACTCAATTGTTTTTGAATTCATGATAAAAAATACTCATAATGTTCAGATCAAAAAGATACCAGCATACTTAACTCAGCTAAAAGACTATAAAGAATATATACTTTCAGAAGTACAACATTTTCTAGACATAAATAATACTCCTGAAGTCTCCATTGTCTATGTTTGGGATGCCTTAAAATCATATCTATATGGACAAAGTATCAGATGGTATAATAACAAAAGGAAATCTTGGGATAAGGAATTGTTAGATATTCAAAGTAAACTGGACTCTTATAAACATAATAATAAAGAAAATATTATGGACAAGAAAGTTATTGAAGAAATAGACAAACTAAATGAGAAATACAAAGAAATTTTAACTCATAAAGTTAAAATAACTTTAGAGAAATACAAGTTCTTGTCTTATTCAATAAGCCCCAAATATTTACATAGACTTAAAAATAAAACAAAAAGATTGAATAAACAAAACCATATCAAAGAAATCTTTTCTCTAAGGAAAAGAAGAATGTTTCTAGTATACCAGAAATACTGGACCTAATTTAGAAATCACTTTCACAAGATTAACCATAACAACATTAACATGGAACCTAAAGATAAAATAAAGGAGTTTATAACCACAAACATGAATAAAAAGCTTAATAAACAACAGATTAAACTATTGGACAAGAGTATTTCATATACAGAAGTTATTACACAAATAAATAAGCTTAAATCAAACAAAGCAGCGGGTAATGATGGTATTATACCAGAGATATATAAAATCCTTTCTAAAACTACATATTCATTAATACATAAGCTTTTTATTCTGGCCCAAACTGAGTTAATAACCCCCCCATCTTGGCAATATACATTTATTTCACCAATTTTAAAACCTAATAAAGATCCAACTAGATGTTCTTCATATCGACCCATCTCATTACTTAATGTTGATTATAAAATGTTTATGAGTATTTTGCTGATAGATTGAGAACAATTATTCCCGGCATTATAGACATAGATCAGACGGGCTTCATTGTAAATACAAATACTTTTGATAATATAAGAAGAACTTTAACATTAATTGATTTTGCAAATAGGAAAAAGAAAGATTTAACACTTATTAGTCTTGATATAGGTTCAGCATTTGATTCAGTAAGTTGGGACTATCTGTTTACCTTACTGAAATGCACAAATTTCTCTGATGCATTTGTAAATTTAATTGAGCATTTATACAAAGGAACGGCTTATATTAAGGTAGGAACATATGTTTCACAAAAATACCCATTCTTAAAGGTACAAAGCAAGGATGTCCACTTTCTCCACTATTATTCACTTTAGTAATGGAGCCTTGGGCTAATTTGATTAGAAACAGTACTGACATAGAGGGTTTTGAAATAGAAGAAAATACAACATCAAAAATTCTTTTCCAGATGATGTTCTAATTACATCAGCAGGATCTAATTCTTCTATACAGTCTTTATTTGATAAAATGATGAATTTTAAAAGTATTTCTGGTTTAATATTCAATGAAGAAAAACTAAAATACTACCTATATACACGAAAAAATACTCTCATTAGTGATTTTACTAAATATGTACCCAACTCAGGTCAGATAACTTTATTTAGGTATAATACTATCTAAAGATATTAAATCTATTATATATAATAACTATAATACCTGTTTTCTTAATATACAAAATCTTTTTAATACCTGGAATAATATGTTTTTTACTATGGAGGAGAGACTTACAATTATTAAAATGATAATATTCCCCAAGATTTTATACTTAATACAATCAATAATACTTTCACCTACAAAATAACTATCAAGAAACTGAATACACTAATGTTAAATTTCTTATGGGCACCTAATAGACCTAGGATTGCATTAAAGAAACATACTAATAGCTGGTCTCAAGGGGTATTTCTTTTCCAGACTTTAATTTATATATTATCTCTTCTATTATAAAAGTTATTACTTTATTAATAGATCGGTCATATGTCATAAAATGGAAAGATTATTGGGAGCTAATTAGTATGCACTTCATGAAAATCTCCTTAACACATAAAAATATGATTATAAATAACTCCATGTTGTGGTTGCTAAAGGAATTTTGTACTTCACCTATTACACCTAAACATATGGTCTGTTACCCATTAAATATTATTATTAGTTATCGTAACTTTATATTCATGCACCTAAGTATAGGGAATGGAATTTTATTGTATTCCCTATAATTTATACTCGGGGTATGCTTATGTCATCTACTTCTGAAGGAGCTCATTTAGCTATAGATAATAATCTAAAGTACTGGTATCAGCTGATATCTGATAATAAAGTTAAAATCTAGATTTCTTAAAACAAGAATTTGATCTAAGAGAAACTTGCTGGTTAGAGGTTCGATCTTTAGACAACATCTCATTGATAGAATAGATCTAATGTCTATAACAGTTAAAGAATCTATTCCAAAACTGATTGATTACTTGATAATAAATTTACAGCATAAAGTTTCTGATAAAGGTAAACTTTCATATATACATAAAATTATCAGACAAGAAACTTTTTACAATGTAGATTCATACTGGAATTATTTCACCTCTATTAATGGGGACCCACCAACTCAACAAGATAAACAATATATATTGGAATCTGCTTATAGAACTACATCTTCCATTGTCTGGAGACTTTATACATGGAAATTTTTACATAGATCTTTTTTATACACCTTTGATGATGAATAAAATTAATAATAAAGATAATCTATGTAAGAGATGTAATGTAGAAATTAATGCTGACTGGGCTCATATGTTTTATGACTGTATGAAGTTGAAAGAATACTGGAAGTCAATTAATGAATTTTTGCAGGCTCTTTTTACAGATAATTTCATTATTTCTAAGTCTCTTATATTATTCAACACACCTGTACCTCAATGTGTTAAAAGATTAAGCTTCCCTTGTTATGGTCTATCCTAGCAGTGGCTAGAAAATAATAACTAAATTGGATTTCAGATACACCTCCTTCATTCAATGAATTTAAAAATGTTATGAATATAATGTGTCATATGGAAATAAGCACAATTAGAATGAGAACAACTAGAAAAACATCACATTTTATTGTATGGGATAATTTACAAAATTTGTTAAAAAAATTCTAATTTCAATAACACAGTATTTTAGTTTAATTAATTGATCTGATTGTAGTGGATGTCTTTGTAAATACTTTAGTTGTTTTGTTGAATATTATAATAATACCTATTTTTAATTATTTGTATAAAATTGTTATGATATTTCTCTTATATGTTAAAACAATAAACTTGTTTTGAAAAAAAGAGAAATAATAACATCATTTACATTCCAGAATACATGTATTGGATTACTTCCAGTGGCGGCTCATGACATCGGACTGCAGGGCTGCAGCCCCCCCCCCAGCAGTGAAAATAAAGAAAAAGAACAACATTTAAAAAAATAAAATATTTAATTAGTAGTTTAGTATACTATTGTATACTGTCTGGCAGGCTACTTAGCTTAGCTGCGAGTCCGACTGACTCGCTGTTAAAATCCCAGAACTCGAACTGCGCATGATCGGCAAGTTCTGAGTTTAAAAAAAAAATAGTTTCTGTAAATCTGGACTGCTGTAAAAGCAGTCCAGATTAAAAAGGCATCAGTGTACAGATGCCTAGAAATGTATGCAGTTTGTAACTGCAGTAAAGTGGAAGGATCGGACTGCCACATCCGCGTCACGTATGTGACGTGGGACGGCTGGATGGCTACTGATTGGTTCTCACTCTCTTCCTGCACTTTGCATGCTGGGAAAAGAGATCGAGAAACAGTCAGCAGTAAATATGTGTATTAATTCACATTTGTTTATTCTGTCAATGCCTCACGTGCTATAGTCCACTTACAACAAGGTTAACAGCATTTGCGTAACTCAAGCAAATGTTTTCTTGAATAAGAAATCTACATCTCTGAAGACTGATGCCAAGTTTAATAAATTGTACCTTTTAAACTAAAAACTAATTCATTTTATTAAATTATATGGAACTCTAAGTGGTAAACTGGTACTAGGACCTGCTGAACACATATTTTCGGTTGGAGGGGATAAAATAAAATGCAAAGCAGCATAATGTTACTGGCTAGGAAAGTTGAGCTTTAAAAGTAAAAAAATACCAGTGCAATGCTTGTACTTTTCTCCAGAGCTTGTGAATATGTCTAGCATATCCGACAATGAGGGCCTCCAAAGAAGTTATTTAATAATGACAAGCTGAAAAAATATGCAACTGGGGGACATACTTACGAAGCAAAATAGTAACAAATTAACAGATAAGTAACTAACATTAGCACTATAACCTAAATACTTTTTTCTTGAACATTTCAAACATAGCGTTTGAATGCAGGTGAAATATGTGAGGCATCATATATATAGTTAATGTTAGGAAGCTAAAAAAATAGCTTTCTTCATTTTAGAAACCTCATGTATTCAAGGTTACTGCCACTAGATGATCCATTTAGTGTATGAAAACAGGAGCGGCAAAGACAAAGAAAAAATATTTTTAAAGCAGAGGGTTTGGGACAGAAGCTTGCTGGCTGAAGTCCAGAACAAAGGAGACACTGGACAGGCAGTTGGTTGTGAAGGAAAGATGAACATTTCATAGAATCGATTCTGAAAATGTCATTTTGCTATTGGTAGTGCAAAAAAAAGTGGGGGTAAAAAGAAAAAAATGGGAGGGACAAAAAAAAG